>NC_056734.1:202339128-202429128 GCF_019279795.1 Protopterus annectens
GGTGGCCTCCAAAATGTCCCTAATTGGGCACTGCAGCTGAGAAGGCTGGCCTTGATCTTCTACATTTAGAGCAGCGCAATATCTGTATAATTACTGAAACTTGGCTTAACTTGGATTAAATATTTAGACACCACTTTTTCCATACATTGGTTTTGCTTCTATCTTGCCTTCACACCAGATGACAACTGTGGTGGCATCTCCATATCTTAGGGACCATATGCACCTCTGGACAGATTGTTTTTTCAGCTGCCTCAAACTCAAGACTAGGTTGGCAGTGTGTGTATGTGTTTACGTGTGTGTGTGTGTGTGTGTGTGTGTGTGTGTGTGTGTGTGTGTGTGTGTGTGTGTGTGTGTGTGTGTGTGTGTGTGTGTGTGTGCCTGAGTGCGCGCATGTGTGTGTGTCTGTGTTTGTGGATGTGGGAGTGTCTTTGTGTATGTGTGTCTTTCTGTGCTTTGTGCTTTATGTGTGTATGTGAGGGTATTAGTGTTTGTGAGAGTGTGTGTGTGTGTGTGTGTGTGCGCACACGTGTGTGTGTGTGTGTGTGTGTGTGTGTGTGTGTGTGTGTGTGTGCGTGTGTGTGTGCGTGTGTGTGTGTGTGTGCCTAGCTAGTCACAGTATGGAGATCAGGTAAGAGATGGAAAGTGTGTGTGTGTGTGTGTGTGTGTGTGTGTGTATGTTTCTATGTTTGTGTGTATATGTCTGCCTAGGTGGTTGCTGTATGGAGGTTAGGAAATGGATGCAAAGTATGTGTGTGCGTGTGTTTGAGTGGGGGATGGAGAATATCTGTCAGAGTGTGCATGAGTGTGTGAGTGTGTGTGTGTGTGTGTGTGTGTGTGTGTGTGTGTGTGTGTGTGTGTGTGTGTGTGTGTGTGTGTGTGTGTGTGTGTGTGTGTGTGCACGTCTGTGCTCAAGAATGTCTGAATATGTGTGTCTGACAATTCGTGTGGGCTGCCTGTGCAAACTCGATGCAAGGGCTGCCAGAGTTAATTACTACTTCAAAGGGATTTTAGCACCAGTAGTAATAAAGAGTGATTTGAAGACATGCAAATTAGCCAGTAATGAGGTTTGCCTTATTACGGCTGACTGTGAATTGTTTTTCCCATGATCACATAAATTGACCTAATTGTAGTAGGCACTTTACGCAACCACAAAACCATCTCTCTTTTAATCCAAGCCATATAGTTACCCCCTCTGTAATTATACAACAGTTCTACAAAAGCAAACAAAAAAAAAAAAATAGAAATTTATTAGTTAGGGTGTCACATACTGCATCATTTAAAAATATCTAGTAGGTACATGTATTTCAGTAAATTGTGCATTCCAGAAAATTTAGAAATGGTAGGAGTAAGAGAAACAGATAAGTAATTAGGATTTCTGCTTAGTTTGCTGCCTGTTGTAATCTGTGGTATAGGATTCTAAGATGGAGCTGTTGGACATGCTACACCTAAAGCAATCCCAATCCCTCCAAGCTACACGCTCTAGGGACCTAAATCTTGTCACCACAATAAACAGGACATGCTGGAGGGAAAGATTCTTCTCCCATAGACTTCCCATACTCTGGAACAGGCTACCCATCTATGTCAAGCAAAGTTCTTCATTAGCACTCTTCGAGAAAAATCTTGATGAGTGGATGGAAAATAAGAAATACACCCTGGGGATCACTTCTGTGTCTCTGTTCGACAGTGGCACAGGAAAATAACTTTCTTGGGTGGCGTAAGCCAGGGAACCTTGTTGGCTAGGCTTATGTAGGCCCTCGGGCTGATAGCCTAGTACCTACCTATAAACCTATAAGAGAGTATATAAGCATGTTGTGTCTTTCGGATTTTCCCAGTTAGGGGTTGCCACAGCGGAACTCCAGTCCGCTAATGATTGGCAGTTGATTTTTACATGCTGAGTTGCCAGCCCTAATGCACAACCTTCAACGAAGGTACTCCCATTCACGCATGTATCCACGCAGAAGACGCTCTAGCTGAGAGTTGTCTTACTGTGAGGTGACAAAGCTATCACAGCACCACCACCGCGGATAGAGAGTATATAAGCATAAATACGTAATATGCATACCAGATTGCCTGTGACTGTTGTTCATTTTTTTTCTTTCTACTTCTTTCAGGCTGAGCCTGAAAATGGTCTATGCGGATCAAGGCTCTGCTTAATTAACAACATTTAAATCATTAACCAACCAACCAACTATTTATCCATATACTAAGTAACTAATTAAATGTTATATTTCCTGCTGAACCTCACATTTAGGGGCACAAACATGCCCCTAAAGCCTCAACCAGGGCTTCATTATCTGTTACTGTTATTATTACTGCACTTGTTTTTTTTATAATGTTTCCTTAGTGACCGACAAGATATAACAAAAAAAAAAAAAGATTCATTTTTTTTGAGTACGTTTCACTGTACTGATGAGAAGAGGTAAACTTATAGGAATTTTGGGAGTAGAAACATATTTGTTCTACTGCTTTGCAGATTTGAAAACAGCCTTGGCTTATTGGAGGCAGAATAGATTCCATTGACAATAATAGAGTACCATGCCTATGAAATTAGAAAGTAATAACACATGCTGCTTTTTTTGCCTATTTATAGACCAGATAAACCCACTGGACAAATTGCCCATTTTCAGAGGAGACCATAAAGCAATGTCTGGTAAAATGATTTGCTCAAGAGTCATATGACTGGTAAATGAAAGTGGAATGAATCAAACCCTATAACCAGGGTACAAAAAGCACTTCATTGCTTTAGTCCTTTGCACTAATCAACAGAATAAAGTACAGACTTTACATCTTTCTCACAAATAATTTAGCTTTATTGAAAATATTTTCAACAAAGTAAGTGACTGCATTTTAATTATTGCTCTGCTTTAATTAGAATTATAGAAAGACTTTGCTAATTACATGATTAAGGAAACCATCTATAAAGCACTCCTTATATTCAGTGCTTACACTTTATTTTATTACTTGCCCATGAACAGGCTGTATGGATGTCCATTTTAGACACAACGACATGTTTCACATTGATGTCATAGTTATCTAGTGAGTTGTGTTCAGGCCAATTTAACCATCTTGCTTAATTTTTCTTTGTATTGTTTGCTCATTGTGGGTTAATTGCTGCACAGCTCTGCAAGAAATAATTATGCGCTACCTGTGTATTTCCTTTTCAATATGTGTAATTTCTTAATGTTTTTATGTTTACCTTAAAATAAAATAATAATAAACAAATGTTATAATGCAGGTTACTACTTTATTCATGTTTTTGTTTTGTTTAATTCTATACTTATTTGTACATATATTGGCAATAAGACAACAATATAATGCTGAACTGAGAATGTAGGTCTAATTAGTATGGTAAAGGTACTCCGGAATAAAAGCCTACGCAGTCCACTAAAACTGTGCACGCATGACAGTGCACAATTTTGTATTCAGTAAGTGGCTCTACACTCAGTGTAGGGGAAGGGCTACACATCCCACCACCACTGACAAGGTCACCACAGCCACACGCAAGTGAGGAGTCAGAGGAGGGAACCAGCAGATGCTGTGGGTGTAGGCAGATGTAGGCATGCACAATATGCCCTCACACTGGCCAAGAGGCAACAAATAGCACACATGCTCACCACCTAAGGGGCTAAAGCCTTCATCCTACACACATGCATACAGTAACACAACCTTTCCTTACCCATGAATGCGGTTGTATACTGCTAGCATCAGTGTCAACCCTGAATTAAAACTCTTGCAACTGCCAGATTTCCAAGTTAAGTGTTGGACCTGGAATAGAAAACAAAATATCTAAGAATATAAGTAAATGGCATATCCTTGCATACTGTTAGTTGGCAGTATAAGTATGTTAAAAGGTGAGTTATTTTTACAGCAGTGGCTTCAAGATATGACAGCAGTGACTCATGTGACTATGTGTCCTCTATCAAGTAAAAGGCCTCAGGCATCAAACATTCACACATTCATACCTTTCAAATTTACAGATTTTCACATAATTTCCAGTTTGGTCTCATACTTTTATAATGGCTTATCATTAAGGAGTGAAGTTTGAAAATAATGGCACACATTTAAGTTTCAGACTTCATATCCCTCAGAAAAATCATAAAAATAGTAATGCAAAACCTGTTATTCTGTCAACTGTCCAAGTTTTTAAGGCCAAACATTTTAAAAAGTCTACCTATTGTTAGGCTTTTGTTCCACTTTTATTTATGGCTTGGTCCAGCTTTGTTGGTATAAGAGGCTGAGAGGAATGTACAGATTACAAAACCTGTAAGACAACAGTACAATTTGTAAACCAGCATCACAAACTCAGATATATTAAGCACTAAGTAAGCTATGCACCTTGAGAATCAGACGAACACTTACGTATCCCTGAATCCAAAATATAGGAAATGAGGATACAGCACAGTCATTATTTGTGCAGGGTGTTGTGTCAGGGGGGAGGGGCAGAAGACCTAGGCTGACACAAAAGGTAGTGAATGTGTGTGAATACAAAAGAGAAACAAGCAGACATTGGGGTATAGTATAAAATGACCACTGAGACAGAATGAGCTGTAAGCCTCACAACTGACTCATGTAACTTTTATTTGTGTGTGTCTGTATGGACACTCCAGGTGAAATTGGTGCCTGCGTGTCTGCAAGAACACAGCCAAGATCTGTGCTAGCTCTATGTCCTGGTATGTTGGACAGATGTGATCCATGCATGGTAAAGGTGACGGTTCATTATTGTTGTTCCTGACCCAGTGAAATGGCTCTGCCAGCAGTTGCACTGGCACATCCATGCCCACAGTCAGATGCACTGCTGCTACCTGAACATGAGTGATGCCTGCTGGATGAACTCTCCTCATGAGTACACCCAGGACCACAAACACATAGCCTGCTACATCTGGCTTTGGACACATCAACCAGTGATGGAGCAGCGGAAGTAGTGCCACTAAAACAGCATGATCAGGCTCTGCCACATTGGCTAACATCAGATGATGTGGCTGACCTACATCCATGTGGATACCATCCACCTCCCAGCAGATGTTCCAGAGACACCACACATTCCAATGTGTCATTTATCCAATCCATTGAATCAGCAACACAGTGGAGGCACTCATGCATGATAGATGGTGCCACATCTACAACCCTAAGAATTTCCTCAAAGGTCCTATTGGAATGTGCCTGCACCTCCATGATGCCCATAAAGATACACTGAGTACAACTGAAACACACACCAGGATCAGGTGGAGAATGGACAGCAGGCCTCCTCACAGCACCTCTAACAACTGTCCTGAATGGCACCTGTAGCACACTTTGGCTACAGTCAGAGTCAACAGGCACTGAAGCTGCAGTAACCACACTACCCTGATCAAGTGTCTCACCCTCCACCTATCCAATATTGGAAGTCTCACCGGAATAGGTTTGTGTAAGCCTAGTGGCTGTGTTCGATGGAAATACATGTGATGTCTGAATGTCAACCTCATTGTCAGATTCAACCTCTGCACCCCCCTCTAGCTGTGCATATGTTTGGCCATCATCATCGTCATCATCATTAAAGTCTACAAATACTTTGACATCAGGTGGTAAGAGTCTTACAGTTCCACTGTCAGGATCACCTGTGATAATAAGCAACAAACACAGGAAAGAAATTAATAGCTACACAACTACAATTTAATATATGCTAACTAAAATTGGTGCCACTGTCACAGGTGGTACAGCAATACACATACAGTCCTGACACCGACCTCACACATACAGATAAATGAATATTTCCATGAAATGCTCATCAGTGCTGAAATAAAAATGTTTGGCTTATCATGTGTAGATGACTCCATACTTGCTAGGAACGATGGTCCTAGAAGAAGTTAAGCAAAATGTAAAGGTACCATCATCACAATAACAATAACAATAACACAGGGGGAATCATTGATTGCCTTTATATGTCCATTAACAATACATTAAATGGAAACTTGGATGACACGTTCACCCCAAGCCCATGTGTAATGAACCAGAATATGTTGTTAACTGTATCGATCTATAAATATGTTACCCCCCTCAAAAATGTATTAAATGAACTTAACTATTGCTTTCAATGTTTTACTGTACAATAAAGTGTTAAAAAATTTACATATTTAAGTTTGCCTGGAAGCTCCTCCAGGGACATACTTGTCTTTCCTGAAACAGCAGCACCAACATCAATCACATGCTGTTGTGCACTTTCCACTAAGCTCTCTGGATCCCTGACAGTGGACAGAAACTATTCATTTGGTGTCAGTGATAGATCTGTAGCAGTCCCCCCCCCCCACTGGTAACCAGCTATCCATGGCCACTGCAGCTGCTCTACTCCAGTCTGATGAAATCATATCAATGACCCTATGATGCACCTGATCATATGTCCAGCTGTGATCTCCAATGGCATTGACATCATTCACTATTTGGTTCGAAATCTGCATTCTGCCAGACATATCCCCACATCCTCTCTCAAACAGAAAGGCACCATGTCATCAAAAGACTTGGACAATCACATCATTTGCAGAGACACTGAAAGGGGTTTTGGGGATCAGGATGCTTGGGTGGCACAGTCCTAGGTTACAGATAAATATCACATAATTAAAAGGTCTACTTAGATATAATACATATTGTGACACTTCTCCTCTGGACCAGTAATCAAGGAACCTCAATCCTCACCACTGACACTGTTGAGAGACGTTCACTTAGAACAAAGATAGATACACACAGTATTTCCAGATGCAACTCTCTACACCGAGTGCAATTTGCCTTAAGAGCATACAGGGAACACACTCCCATCCTGGTACTGGGCTTCCCTCTTTCTTACTATGTCCCAAATAAGACTCCACATTGACCACAGCTGTATAGCTGAAGCTCAGCCATGTGTTCCAAGCCAAATACTCTGCCACCCTTTCTGTGAAACCAGTGCTCTATGTCCCTGCTCAAAGTAGCCAACACACACTCTCTGATATTTGATTTTCACACACACACACACACACACACACACACACACACACACACACACACACACACACACACACACACACACACACACACCTGGAAAATGCTGGCAAAGATTTACCAGCTATGCCCTCTTTGCCCAGAATAGAAAATAGATACTGCCACCAGAACACTCCAAAGCCAGCTACTCTAAGCTTCTTACCAGGGTAACCAATTATATTGAGTAAAAGTAATACTAATACAAATGGTAGTGTTTGACCAATGCAGCAAGGCTTTCAAGAGTTTCCACAGTGTCACCAAAATTACTCTCAAAGGTTAAAATATTCTCTAAAAGACCAGACACAATGAAAAGTTTAAATATATTTAATAATAAATAATAAAATAACATGAAAACACTAAATACCAATTTACAATAAACACCAGAATGTCAATCACAGGAAATAGTAAAAGTAACACAGATGGAAAGATTCATACAGATACAGAAAAACAATACTTAACTAATCTCACTATATTTTCCTGACTGATATAAAGAATTACTGTACCCATGTCACTTACTAGAGAAAGGCAAGATGAAGTGGGTGAGTTCTCCTTCTTTGTCAGGTTTCACAAGCAGACTGTCATGATACTTCTGCCTCATCTAGTATTAAAATAACATTTTAGTGCTGGATTACAGAATAGCATCATATACATTTGGTCATCTGACTTCTGGTTCTGAAACTAACCAATTTACTAGAAACAGAACCAGAATCTAGTACTTATGTGTAATAATGCACACACATAGAGCTGTTCCAAAATGTGTTATAGCATCTGGAAGCTACAAAACCATTTCAAAAAAATTCTACCCTTGCAGGGTAGCAATTTGTTTACCCTTAAAGATAATACAGTAATATTCCTAGTCATGGTTTTCACAGACATTTTGTGTCTGACTGCAATCAGAACTGTAAAACCCAATCATTGTGGCCTAAACCAGATAATTTAATTTCAGACTATTTTTCAAAGTTAGCTGTACTGAGATTAACCTCTTCTTTTCCAGTATCTTCTGTTATAATATATTCATTTGAACAGTTACAATACAGTCTGACATACAGGTGCATTTCTTTTCTGTCCAGCAAGACCCACTGTTGGTACATTTTTAACACAAGCAGCTTTACAAATATATTTTCAACACAAGCATCTGTACAAATCAGTTTGACATACAAATGACATATAATTCTTTACAAAACTCCAGCTAGCTATGCTGGCATATGTTACATATCTACTGCCCTAATTTCTATGTTATAGCTGGCACTATCTCACATCATCACACATATTATTAGTTTTTTTAATATTACCCACTGGAGAAACACAAAAATTCAGTTATTAAAATCTAAAAAGGATTATGTGGTTGTAACATATCATACTCAAAATAATAATAATAAAAAAATTAAAAAAAATGAATAAGCACAGGAATATGTCTAGTTCCAACCTCATTAACATGAGTTTTGAGGGGAAAAAACAGAAAAACTAGTAGTCTTAAAACTTCTTTGATGAGCTGAATCACAGTAATTTCCAAAAATCCCCAAAAATAATGAAACTCAGGTAGTGTTTTAAAGCAACAAGCCTCTCTTCATCACAGACAAGCAATCCTCAGTAACAAAAATCAGAAAACTGATTTTTCTGATTTTTTTTTTTTTGTTACTGAGGATTGCTTGTCTGTGATGAATAAATGCTTGTTGCTTTGGAACACTACCTGGGTTTCATGGATTTTTGGAAATTATTGCGACTAAGCTCAACAAACATATCACACTCACACACAAACAAAGGTTTGATCCAAAACAAGGACTAACAAGAGTAAAGCAAACCTCTACAAAAATGTTTTTTTAGTTGTGGCAACACAGAAATGGAACCTGCCTCCCTACCCCCCAAAACAATAGGCAAACAACAGTTTTTACCAAACAAGGAAGTCAATTGTTGTAAGTGCTTTCAAACAAATTGTCTCATAAATGTGTACAAATTTACCACAGAAAAGTCATTTTTGCACAATTGCCACTCACCTATACCTGTGCCCAGCACTCCCCTAGAGGTGCCTATGGATCATACTAGAAGGCACCCCTCTGTTATTGATAATATAGGACAATTACATTTCACTGAAATAACATAGAAGAGTGTAAATAGAAACATTTGTAACAGTAAGACTTGTGATGAAAATTAATAAGGCTGTGTATCTGAGAAAGTAAAATGCCCTGACAAAAATACCTATGCTATCAGTAAACTTCTAAGAGGTACATACAGGCAAACAGACAAAAGTTGCATTTGATAATGTATATGTATATGTATATGTATATATATATATATATATATATATATATATATATATATATATATATTTCCTAGTAACATATGAGCTAATCCAGTGTGTAATTGAAATATTCTAGCATACCTTATCAAGATGAGTAGTCTTCTGTGAAGATAAATATAAAGTAATAGCAATGTTCTTCTGTGTTATACACATACACAACCCTCCTCACCTTCAGGTTTCCTAGCTACATGGTTACCTTTTTATAGTGTAGATTCAGGCCTGTGAGCATGGTAAAAATGCAAATGAGGTCTGAACTCATTAGAATTGTTGAATCCCAAAATCTTGGCTCTGTCTAGCAGGTGTAAACATCATGTAGGCACTCCTTCAGTGTTGGTTGCTAATGGATTCAGCTGTGAATTATTACAAGTAGGGAGAATGAAAACACAACAGCACAACAGCAATTCAGACTATCTTACCTACAGTGGGTGTGCCATCCAGGTTACATTTACAAAGTGTAGAAGTAATTGTATCAAAGTTTTAAATGTAAGTAAACAGCACACATTTCTCAGTTTCTGTTCACAATATCCAAACTCTACTTCCTTTGTTGGAAACTGTATATTAGTTCTATTTAATATTCTCATACATTTTAAGGACAATGATACAAAATGTCTTACAAACTGCACACCTCATATTATTGCTCAGACAAGAGAAGAATGAACACCATTCAAAGATAAGAAAGAGCTGGATTGCAAACAATAGTCACAAATAGTTGTGTGATAGTAATTGCACTAAATCTGATATTAACACATGTACAAACAACTGAGGGTGTACAAGTGTCATATGTCTTGTTAATACTGTGGATGAATTGGGACATGCTTGTATGTACAATTAATTTCATTCCTGTTGCAAATCTTTTTCTGTGGAAAGAGGGACAAGGCACCCTTACTATGCCTTTTAGGTTCATTGGTGTGACTGTTCAAATCCAGACTTGTGTAAAAATCATTAATGTGTACTAGCATTTCTTTTGTAATGTTGTTTATTGTTTTTTTGTTTAATATTTTTGATATCACTATTTGTGTGGCACATGGATTATGCAAAAATAGGGAAAGGGATAAATACAATAAATTTCATCTGATGTACATCTTTAATAAAGATTACATAAACTACACCTCTGAATCATGTGTGTGTAGCACACCTGCTAAACATGGTGAGCCACATAGCATATACTATCTGTAGAGCACAGTTCAAGTCCCACATTTGTCTTTTAAGGATGACATCTTATAAACACTGCTCACAAGAGTAAAACAATGCAAGTTTTGCCAATCACATTTGCATGTCTCTTAACTTTGTGCAAACCTGGTCTAATAGCCCACACACAAAACAGACAGGAGGCAGACAGTAAACTATTTCAAAATGGATGCATTGTATCCTGTATCGTTTGCTGCCAAAAAAAACATGGCAAGTGGTGCCACATGGCAGTCAGCACACATACTTAATAATGAATATGAAAATATATAGCTGCTTCTTAACTGTTCCTTTGGCAGCAGGTGTAAGTGTAGGACTGAAATACAGGTGAATCTGGGTTCTACTCCACTAAAGTCCAAAGTTTTATTCCTGTTGCTACAATTTACTTTATACCATTAATGTTAACATGAAAACAATAATTAAACATAGAAATAACTGCCTACAACAGGTGCATATAGCATACACAGGATATCAGACATATATTAAATGTGTTACTGTTGGTATCAGTACAACTACAGTTCTACAATTATACATTTTTTTTGAAGTGTCATGTCACACACATACATCTTTAAACACTCAACTCTTTAAATTATATGTATAAGTAATGAGCACCTCTGAAAAACAAGGTCACAAGTTGCAATGGACACTGTGCACAGCAATGACTATAAAAATACACTTGTACACCAACCATCAATGTGGCAACTGGTATAAGTTAATTATCACAATGCAGGTGGGCCAGAGTTCTAATATAGCACACTCCCAATTTTATTAATGCTTATCCATTCACTTTTAAAAAACAAAAACAAAAAAAAAACATAAACATAATTATAAATATCAATAATTATGTATAGCAGTGGTTCTCAGATGAATTATATGGGTGACAGAGGATATACGGAATATTCTGTATTATATGTGTGACAGAGGATATACTGAATATTCTGATTCTGTAACTATAATAGTTTTCTTTGGCCTTGGATGGACTTCAGACCCGAATGACAGTCGAACACACATTAACGCATAAACCTGGACCTTGTCAGGTTATGCACATACATTGTTAAGCCCTCACTCTGTCACATGTATTGATATATATAATTAATGAACATGTCCAGCAAGCACTTCTTTTGTGGTCAGAACAAAAAATCACCTATGCAGAAGAATATGTTTGTCTCAAATGCATAGGTTTGAATCCCACATTGTACAAATTAATTTTATCAATGTGTAAAGCCACACAAAAGAGTGAGGTCATAACATTTATGCCCCCAATACATCTCTGTAAAGTGAAATCACCTAACAGTTACAGTAACAATGAGCCCATAAACTAATGCTAATTGTCACAGTAACACTCCTGTTTTAAAAACTGCTTTCCTCTGGGTTTGGCACTGTTGCTCTCTACTTAATGTCATACAAATATGGTTTGCATTGTTGTTTGAGTTTTCACACTAACAGCAAATGTGATCACATGAATTGGTGGGAAAGCACTATTATCTGTTGTTGTTTGCCCAGATTGGGTGTGTCTGGAGGTAGAAGGGAAGGTACCCAATTTAGGGCTTAAAGGTGGGGTGTTGAGGAGTCCAGAATATTTATTGGACTCCTTGTAAACTGCCACAGCAGAAGGCTCTTGCGGGGTGACTATACTGGTTCCTAGTACAAGTCTGAGGCATGGAATAATCTGGCCAAGGTTGTCTCCAGTGACACTGGCATTTCATGCAGTGGAGAACAGTGGAGACAATATTATAATGACCTCAGAAGGTGCAAGCAGGATACACTCAACCAGTGTCTGGTTGAGTTTATGACTCCTGACAAGTTGCATTTGTGCAAGTATACAGACAAAGAGAATGTAAACTAGATAGACAGCTGCATATAGGGAAGACTGGTATGCATAATACTCTTCTCTTGTTCTCTTCTTTTTATTCCACAGCCAACCAAGTGATAATGGTGAGCATGGAAGCCCATGCTGAGCATTTAGAAAGACTAAGGGAAGTAAGGTGTATGTATGCAGCACATAACTATTATTTTATCTAAAGTACTGTTCTTCTATACAGTAGTAGCAACTTAAGCATCATATCCTAACTGTAAAATCAAACATGCATGCTTCAGTCTGTAGCACAAGCCAATTGTAGGAGTAAATTATAATACTGCAGTCAGACATTGTGGGTTTTAAATACCACAATAACAAAATCATTTGAAAATATTACAGAATAATTTCAGCAAAAGTGGCATAAATGTCCTGCTATTAACTTAATCTGTTTAATTTGACCAAGCATGTATGCAACATATGCACATTCTAAAGATGACTTTGAGCAGTCATCAGTTATAAAAAGCATGAACAGGCTACATATCCAAGAATTTTAATATACAAATATAGCAAACATAAAATCCTAGACCCTTGGCTAAAAATGCCTTCAAGTAGTAATATAGAACAACTAAGAAATAAGCAGCATTATATACAATAAGCAATTAAGCAATTAACAGCAAATTATTTAAATAATTAAGTAATTAAATAGAAGCAATTAAATAAGATGCCTCCAGTTACATTCTGTGTTAAGACCTGAGGGAATTAAAGTGCCATACATTAAAATATACATAGATGTTTAGATAACAATTTGTTTAAATGTTACAATATTGTTAAAGAATAGTGCCCTTTAGACCTGAGGGGTTACCCCCCATGATCTAACATAAAATGCAACAAAACAAGGCTTTCACATTTTAACTTTTTGATATCCGTAGCATGTTCTTGTGGACTAAGCCCAAAAATCCTCTTAGTTTCACCAACATAATATAAATCACAAGGGCACTTAAGCACATATATAACACCGTCTGTGTTATCACCAGCTGTAGTTTGTAGTTGTTAAGACGTTTACTTAAATGTAAAAGTACAATTTTTTTATATTGTAAAAACTCATTGTATTTCACAGCTGATGGTACTAATTATCTCTTTTTTTCATTTACCCTAACCTTTTTTTATTTTTATATGTATGGGCACAACGATTTTATGCTATCCATTTCTGATGACTTTCAAAATGCTTTACAACACAAGGAGGTAGGCCAACCAATGTGGGATAGCCTGCCCTCATTTCCCCACCTTCTACAATGACACCCAGCACACCTGGAACTCAACATGGCAGTCCTGCCTCTGCTGCCCTTGCACTGCCTGGGCCATCCACATCAGGTAGCAATACCACAGCAACTGATGTTGTGCTACCCTCAGGCAGTAGTGGCAGAGGTGGGGATTTTGTCACACACCAGGAGTCACCAGGCTTGGTGCATAGGGTTATGCCCAACAGCATCTGTGCATGCCTATGCTGGATGGAGAGGATGGTCTCTATTATGGTCTATAAAAAAATGTCAGTCACTCCAACAGTCAGTGAAATAAGGGGACAGTGATGACAGTTTTGCAGGTGATGACTAGATTATCACTGTCCCCATGTTTGACAGTCATAGCATCAGATGTCCCCTGCCTATCCCCAATCATGATGTCCCCAACCTGTTGTGTCCTTCACTGTCCCTGTGTCTTGTCTTGTTTGTCCTGTTTGCCTGCATACACTAATGGAGTGCTAATGAAGAACTTTGCTTGACATAGATGGTAGCTTGTTCCAGAGTATAGGAAGTCTCTGGGACAGGAATATATCCCTCCAGCATGTCCTGTTTATTGTGGTGACAAGGTTTAGGTCCCTAGAGCATGTAGCTTGGAAGGACTGGGATTTCTTTAGGTGTAGCATGTCCAACAGCTCTGGGTTTGACATAGCTTTATATGTTAGGTAGAGATCACCTCGGAGTAGGTGATATGCTACGGAGTAAAGCTGGAGTTTTTTGAGGCAGTCAGTGTAGGGCATTTGTTTGAGGCCAGTAATCCTCTTTGTGAGGTACTTCTGTGGCCTTTCCAGCTGCTGCAGATGCCTTGTGAGGTACATTCCAAAAGGGATGTTGTACTCTATAATGGGTCTAATGAGTGATGAGTAGAGGCGAACAATGACCTCTTTTTTCCTGGATGAGAACCCTTTTATGATGAGGTGTGCCACACAGAAGGACTTCCTGACTACTGTGGCGATGTGACTATCAAAGGAGTGACTACTGTCCACCTGGGTCCCAAGGTCTCTTATCACACATTTGGTGTTAAGTAGATTGCTGCCTATGTGGTAGTTCATGGGTACAGAGTTTTTACCCAAGGGGATGACACTGCACCTTTTGGCATTGAGCTTGAGGCCATGGCTCTGACACTAGGCATCTGTCTCAGTGAGGCCCTTCTGTAGGATGTCCACTTCATCTGGGGACTTGACTATGGCTCCTAGATTGCAGTCATCTGTGAACTTTGTCAGCCAGAGGCCTTCTGTGTTATCCTGTACTTCAGAGAAGTAGATACCAAACAGGAGAGGTCCCAGGATGGAACCCTGTGGCACTCCACTTGTCACTGCCTTGAGGTCAGATTTGGAGTCTGCATCTTTTACAGTGTGGGTTCTGTCAGTGAGCCAGTTGGCAACCCATCTTGTGATGTAGGGATTAATACCTAGTTTAGTGAGTTTAGCTATAATTCCAGAATGGGGGATGGTGTTGAAAGCCTTGGCGAGGTCAAGATAGGCTGTGTGAACCACCTTACCCTCATCCACGGCTTTGGTGACTGCCTCAAAGAAGTCGATCAGGTTCAGTAGGCTTGATCTGCCTTTCACAAACCCAAACCTGGTGGGATCCAAAGTTTGGAGGTTACCAATGTGATTTTTTATGAGTTCCATGATGATACATTCCATGGTCTTGCAGACCAGGCTCATCAGGCTAATAGATCGATAGTTCCTGTGATCAGTAGTGGCTCCCCCTTTGTGGAGTGGGATAACTGCTGCTGTGCACCATTCAGTAGGCATAAAGCCTGATGCGAGGCTATTATTGAACATGGTGCTTAAGTGGAGAGCCAGTTCATTCTGAAGTTCGTGTAAAACGTAGCCTGGGATGTTATCCAGTCCCATTGATGCTGTGTTTTTGGCTTTAGAGAGTGCAGATTTTACCTGTGTAGTTGTGATTACAGGGACTCTGCATTCTTTCTGTATAGATATGGGCCCTTTAGGGGGTGAGAGGGGGGTAAAGTTAGCACTGAACTGATCTGCCAGGATGTTGGCAATATCAGTTGGTTCTGTAATTTTCATGCCTTTGTGTATTAACTCAGAGCAGATCTGGGTGTTGACATCTAGATTCTTGACATAGCTATAGAATGCTTTGTGGTTGTCCTTGGATTTAGTGGCGATTTTGTTTTCGTAGCTAGCTTTGGAGGATCTTATAAGGGATCTCAGCTTCTTACTGAGGCTGACCAGGGAGCTCCTCCACTCATGGGATTTTACTCTCTTTTGCAACAGTTTCTTCCTTCTGTTGTACAGTTTGTTTATGGCAGGGGACCACCAGATTGGCTTCCTTTTTTTGGAGGATAGCGTCTTGGTTTTGTTTAGGATAGCACGATCCATGCACTCGTGTAAGTGCTTATAGAGTGCATTTGTGTAGGATTCAGCAGTTGTAACTGTATTGTCCATCTGCATGGGTGTCATGAAGTTCACCACTTCTGTCTTAAGAAGCATGAAGTTGGCTTTGGAGGAATTTTTTACTGTGGTTTCCTTAATGGGGGGTGGGGGTGGGATGTGGATATCAAGGGTGATAAGCTTATAGTCGGATTGGACCAACGAGGAGTTGAATTCAAGTGTGGAACACTGGTCACTCATGTTGGTAATGACAAGGCCTAGGATATTGTTGTCCCTGGTGGGGGTGTGGATAAGTTGATCTAGGGCATTGGATTTTATTAATTCCAGAAAGCATCGAGCTAAGGAGTTCGTACACGAGTAGTTTTCCCAGTTAATGGTGGGGTAGTTGAAGTCACCCATTATTAGGGTGTTTGGTTGAACCCTAATATTTTCCAGCACATCAAGAAAAGAGGAGTGAGAATCCTGGGGCATGGTGGGGGAATTGTATTGTAGCAAAATACAATTTGGATTGCAGTTTTGCCCAGAGTTAGTTGCACTTGGATAACCTTGGATGCATTATGCTGAGCAACTAGCCTGGAGGTGTGGATATCCTTAATGAATATAGACACACCTCCGCCTTTGGTGTTTTGGTCCAGGTTACATGGCTGAAAAGTGTGGTATGAGTTGTAGCCTGGTAGTGCAGGGGTGCTCTCTGGAGCCTTGAAGCAGGTCTCAGTCACTGCACAGATATCAATGTTCTCTATTTTAAGGAGTGCCTTGAGTGAGTTCATTTTGAGATTTAGACTTCTAGCATTGAGTAGCATTACCTTCAGTTTTTGTTTGCCTGTTCCTGCTACGGTGGTGAATTTGTTATTTGAACCCTGCCTAAAAAAGGCACTATAGGGCAGCAGGATCCTTAGCCAGTATCCAGAATCACAGGGGCGACAGGTGCAGGCCATCTGTGGCAAAGCATCGTGGTCTGTCAACCATGTAATTCCAAGCAGACAGATACTGGATCCCCTTAGAATGACACCAGAACCTTAACCAATTGTTGAAGTCAATCATTTTGTCCTTGTACTGCGGTATCATTCTGGGCGATGGCAGAATGCTACTTAGGGCTAGGGTCATACCTGCCTGGGCTACAAGATCATAGAGCTCTTCCATGTGTCTTTTCATGTAGTTCAGGGAGGTATGTCTCAGGTCATTCACACCAACATGGACAATGACAGAGTCATATTTGTACTTAGTGTGGAGTGACCTGAGTGCGTGGGTTATGTGGCGGATCCTGGCACCCAACAGACAGCTGACAGTAAACTTCTCCTTGTCTAGCCTGGTGAGTGGGACATCAGTGTTCCTGACTATAGAGTCACCTATGACTAGTGTATTGGGTACGTTGTTTTGCCTTATAGGCTGTGGTTGAGTGGCACACTGAGTCTGTGGGCTATGTGCCATTTGTGTTGTGTTGGGGGATGGAGGTTGCTTGCATTTCTGCTTTGGAGGTCTCTGTTGCTTAGGCAGATTATTATTGAGAGCCTCCGCAAATGTTTTTGTGTTACTGTGTGTGGATTTTGGTGGTGTAGATTTAGTGTGACTATGTGATGAGTGTGGTGTGGTGCAAATGTTTACCTTCTCCTCATGACAGTCAAGTTCAGTCTTGGTTAGAGAGAGCTTTACCGCCAGTTTGGCTAGATAAGTGCATCTCTCACAGGTTGTAGTGTTGGGTGGTAGAGGAGATGGTTGTCAGTGTACATGAGGCAATTTCTACATTGCCTCAAGATGCCCAGATTCATCAGATAAACAGGAGAGAACACTGGGAGCTGACCCTTGGACATGCCAGAATAAAAAACTATTTTCTTCTAGATAAGTGAGGAAAGTGTGTACAAGAGCTGTTTTTCTCTAAGCAAGTGAGAAAAGTAAGTACAAAAACTGTTTTCCTCTAGGTAATGAGGAAGATAGAGTGCTATAGTAATTAGTAGCTTACTTAGTGCTTACAAGTTCTGAACAAGTGCTGAGCATGAAAAAGCAAATTTAATTGCTAAAACTAATAATCTGTATCTGCACTAGATGAGTTACAGGACAGAAACAAGTACAAATGCAGGCTTTCAAATCAGAAAGTTGAGAGAGATGGAAGAGATTGCCCAAACGGCCAATAACTACAATTTCTGGGCCAGAACCACTCCTTATGTGGTAGACAGGTTACCTAGTGCTTACCACTCCCACTGATAAGCTAGAATGCTTCCATCCAACACAGAAAGGCTTGGGGGCTCAGAAGCTTACATACAGTCCTAGATATAGCAAATCTGTATCTGGAACACTAGTTACAGGAAAGGTAAAAAACAGGCTTACAGTTTTTTTTATAGAAAAGTAGCAAAAACAGTAGCAAAAAACAATTCACATGCAGTGCAAGCTAGCACACTTGAGTATGCAGCAATATTAGACCAAACACAGTTTAAAAAATGCAATTAAATTAAAAAGGACTAAAAGCAAGTGCAGAAAGAGTTTATTAGGTAGAATGTGTTAAAGAAATGGGACTGGGGGAGCGTCCCAGAGCAAATCTACAGTGAGGCGGGCAACTGCAAAACCACCAAATTTAAACTACAAACCAAAAATAGGCAGGGTGGGTGGGACAAAACAGTTTAAACAGAGATCTAAGCAACAAGTAACAGTACAAACTTTAAAACCAAAAATATATTCTCAGCTCTGTATATTTGCAGATAGTCTGTAAGCCAGTCTCTCAGAACACAGGTTCCAGCAATCTGAATGCAGCTGTTACTATACCAACTGAAGACACAGCAGAAAATGGGAGTGGGGTGGGGAAAACAGTTTCAACAGAGATCTAAGCAACAACTAACAGTTCAAACATTAAAACCAAAAAAAAATATTCTCAGCTCTGTATATTTGTCGATTTGTCAACACAGATCTAAGCAACAATTAACAAACTCTATAACCAAAAAAATATACTCAGCTCTCTATAATTGCAGATAATCTGTAAGGCAGTCTTTCAGAACACAGGTTACAGCAATTTGAATGCAGCTGTTACTATACCAACTGAAGACACAGCAGAAGCAGGAGGTGTGTATCTTGCACTCAGTACTAGCCTCACTGCTAACTGCCATGCAACTTCACTTAATGTGCTTACACAGAGGTAAATAAACCAATAGAACTCTCACGAGTTTATCAATGAAGCTGAGGTCTGCGTTTGCACCAGTTAACTACATGCAAATGTGGAAAGCAGTATAATTGTGTATCTTGCATATGTGAATACTTTGCCATCGATCACACAAACCAGCTGCTCTGTGGTGTGCTATGGAAAGTGCACATTAACATGTGTTACTTATGTTTACTGCCTGTTTAGCCTTCAGCCCATGAAAGTAAATAAAAAAACACAACCAGAGGGAAGGCACGTTTTAACAAAAGGACATATATTTACACTGCAGCCATGTTTTACCTGCACCCATGCACTTAAAACTTGGTCTCTCAGTACTTTTTTTTCAAACTATATCAATTGCACTACAGAAATACAAAAAGAAAATGCTTTCTTATATACCATGTACATCTTTTTACTGACAATACACATTCAGATTTTCCAGTGCTTGTAATAATGTGGACAGTTGTTTGCATCTAGTTTGCTAAGCTGTCTCTTAAAGTATACTTGCACACTGGAAACACAACAGCAAATACTACACTATGCACAATCATCAATCTGGTAACACACAGAACTCTAATATCTTGATAGTCGTACATGGCTAGCCATCCATTTCATACAGGCCTCCGATCATATTCTCTCAAATATCCACTGATGATGTCACCCTCTATAAATTATTCTGCAGCAGTGAAAAAGTCAGACTTCTGCTGTGGTGCTGGTATTAAGTACTGAGTTCTCTAGCTGGCGTACCTAGTTCTGCAGGGTTTTTAATCTTGCAACAATCAACTGGTGTGTGTGTGTGTGTGTGTGTGTGTGTGTGTGTGTGTGTGTGTGTGTGTGTGTGTGTGTGTGTGTGTGTGTGTGTGTCAAAGGCAGATCTTGCCTACTCAAACTGTTTGACCTCTTTGAGAAGGTCTCTGAAGCAATGGCTGAGGGAAAATTGTTCTTACAACATATATGGACATTACAAAGTCATTTAACACCATCTCCCAATCATGTATAATTAGTAAACTCATCCAGCTAAGGACAGTGAATTGGCTCACAAATAAAACCCAGGAAATTAGGGTGGGTGGATCTACCTCTACCAAGAAACTTGTCACTAGCAGAGTCCTCCAGGGCTCAATTCTTGGGCCACTCCTTTTAGGCATCTACTTCTCAGAGGTCAAGGCAAAAGATGGGGGCTTATAGCTACCAATGTTTCCTGATGACTATAAATTTAGTGTCATTATAAACTTGACAGAAAACACCAACAGCCTTGAGGAAGACCTATCACAAACAAGTAGCCAGTGTGAAAATGTATGTTCTAAAAATAAAGGTCAAAAGTGCATAACTGTATCCTTCAGCAAACCAGATGTCCCCTGCAACTATTACATTGACAACAGTCCCTTAAAAATTTACCCTGTAGTTAGACACCTGGGAATGTATGTAGAAAATGAGTTGTCATTTGACCACCTTGTGTCAAATATTGTTAGGGCATCCTTCTTTACAGCAGAACTTATGAGAAACATATGACATCCAAATCTAAGAAGGTGATCATTCCACTGCAACTGCACACATTAGACCAATCAGTGAATATAATAGCCCTTTCAGCATGTATCTGTGTTAGTACTGGACTCAGCTCAAGTCAACACAATGTTTTCTTACCAAGAAAGTCAAGGGACTAAATCATAAAAGCTACTCTGACTGGCTCAAAGCCTTATCCGTCTTCCCAATGTATTACAGGCTGCTAAGGTGAGATCTCCACCTCACACACAGAGCCTCTACTGACCCCAACCTTGCTGACCTTCTGCACATCCTTATGTCCAATAGTGGCAGAAACACCCACTCAAGAGAACTCAGTCAATATTGCAACTTAAATAAAAGATACTGGTCAGATGTATACCACTTCTCTGAAGCCGTCTTCCACTCCATGTGATGATAAATATGTCTCTTACTTTATTCAAGTGCAGCATAGATGCATGGATGAGAAATTGTAAGTTCACCTTTGGTTCAGCATCCTTGCATGTTATGGGCATCTCCATCACCTCAAAAGTCTCTCAACTGCTCTGCATTCACAGCTCAGTTTTCTGTGCCATACAAGTATAATGCACCTTTCAGCTTCTTTGGCATTCATGTTGTAAACTACCCCTGACACTTTGTACCAACTGATTGCAGCACCTCTCACTCTACCCTTGACTTCCTCATTCAGACTTCTTTTCTGTTCAGCTACTCATCCCAGATATATGGCTCTGTTAACCTGCTCCAAAATTTCCCATTCTATCTCACTTTTCAACGTTTCCTGATTTCATCCTGTGCACTTGCACTTTTCTATTCCAGCCCCCTATATTTTCCTGAAGTTCCTTTTCAGAGTCAGCTTGTAATGCCACATTATCCACATACAGTAGCTTTGTTGATCTGTTCCCCTCAAACTCTTTGCTAATATAGTCCATCACTAATATGAGCAGGAGTTGGCCCAGAGATGAACCCTGATTCAATCCACTTCCACTGGGAAAACACTTCTGCAAGTGTGAACATGGTTTGTATTTGTATCATTGGGTCTTTGTACATAGCCTACATGCATTCTTCCAATATTTCTGGAACTTCAAACTATTGCAGGAGGTCCCTGAATCAGTTTCCTTGGGATCTTGTCATATACTTTCTCCAAGTTTCCAAATGCCCACTTTGATTATTCTTTTATCGTTCTGAAACTACTTCTCCACTATCCCTCTTACTGCAAACTTCAGGTCAGTTGCTTTGCACCCTGATCTAAATCTGAACTGCTTATCTCCCATGTTACTTTCTATTACTATGCATATTCATTTATCAGCCACCCTCTCCAGCACTTTAAAATGGTGTCACAGTAGTTTGATATTACTGTGTCATCCACAGTTGTGAATGCCCTCTTAGATTGTGTACACGGGCACCGTAACACATATTCTTGATTAAACATCAAGTAATTATCAGATCATATCTGTTTATAGAAAATGTCAAATTAAATTAGACATTAATTAGTGTTTAACCCATTTAATGAATGACTTTCATTTCATGAAGATGTGACTCAAAGAGAGAAGACAATAATTTTATGGCTTCACATAGTAAGTAATGAGTAGAACACTGATTTTATAAAACTTGTGTAGGAGAGCAAGAAACAAAAACAACTATTTAAATTCTTTCCAGAGAAAACATTTTGAAAAAATATGTTTTCTTTCAATTAAAGGCTTAAATACTAGTAGAGTGGGCATTTTAAAAATAAAAGATTGTTTCCTTTACTTCAAAGCTTAAATATTAATGAAATGAACATCTGCTATTTCCTGACCTTGGAACTACGTGATACCTGAAACCCATGCAATGGACTTCAACTTCACATTGACATGTCAGTCTGGACTCTAAAGTTGAAACTTGTTGCAGATTGAAGGGATGGAAATAAAGGAAGGATGCCTGTGTGTTTTTTTTAACTTAATGAATGGTTTTCAAAATGCCTTAATGTGCCACATATAGATTATGCTTCCTTACTTTTTAGAACTGGGCAGTCATGAGAGTAGGAGGATTTTTGCATCCAAAGAGTCTTTAATAGTGTGATGAAAGATAATTTTTAAGTTGCAATATGTAAAAATTATAATTGTATTTCTTTTTTTCAGGTGTGGTCCAATGGTAGTATGGGCACCCACTTGGATTATTGTTTGGGAATGTTGACAGTGGGTGACTGCATACCCTCAGATTCATGGGTAAATGAAAGCATGGACAGATGGTAACAGCTGCAAAAACATATAGATGAAATACATTTAAATTAAAAAGCTGCAGTTGCAGTTTTCACAGTAAGGGACAGTTTCCCTTGTTTTAGTGATGGGCAGGAGCAGACTGTATACTCCTTTCTAGCCTGAACTATGGACTTGACTAGCCTGTGTGTCATGTATTTATCTGTCACTGAGATTGGTGGATAGAGACGTGTGCAGATGGACAAGAAACTTATACCTACAGAATGAAAAACCACAAGTGCAGTTTTGGATAAAGTGAATGCTTTTATTTCATGTGTGCAGTATGTCACCCTGGGCACATAACCTGAACTAGAAAGGTTTTACAGTGATAATTCACACTTCCAGAATGTTTAAAGAAAATTATACCATGACCCCCCATTAATATTCCAAAACGTGCACGCTGATTGGCCAGCGTGCACGTTGTAAATTGACTTATACTAATGGAAAAAGGACCGGTCACCCGGACTTTTTCCATTAGTATAAGTCTTTTTTTAAAACACTGTCTCGCTATGTTAAAAGAGTTTAACATAGCGACACAGGTTTAAAAAAAGCAACAGAGATCTCCGTTGCTTTTTTTAAAGCTGTCTCGCTATGTTAAACTCCTTTAACATAGCGACACAGTGTGTAAAAAGCAAGGGAGATCTTGCTTTCTCTGTTGCTTTTTTTTTTTAAACCTGTCTCGCTATGTTAAATGGGTTTAACATAGCGAGACAGCTTTAAAATAAGCCACACAACAATATCTATGTATGCATGTATGCATACATGCAAATATATACACATACAAATATACACATGCACACATATACGTGCATGTTTGTGTGTGTGTGTATTATAACATGCAGTTTGGTTCCTTTATGCAAACACAGCTTTCCTTTGATGATGTAACTGCTTCATGTTTTGATGCCAAGGTTGGGCCTAGCAACTTGTAGCAAAGCTGGTGGGGATGGACTTCAAAGAGATGACATAATGTGGATCTTTTATTGATGCTTTGATATTATACCACCAAAATGATGAGGTAAACATAGCTCTAATGTGAAACTATATTATCAATGGAACAATGATTAGTCATATCTGAAACAATAAAACTGTTACGAAAACCTACAAAACTATTCATTTTCTAAGCGTGCTTAGCACTCATCACATTTAAATGGTTTGCTAACTCAAAGTCAGTTATTGATTGAATGTCTGAAAATAGAAACAGTTTTTATTTGACAATTATACTAGTGTAAGTTATTTATCTTTGCAGTGTAAACAAGAAATTTGAGGTACACATTCCCAATGTGTTTGCTAAAGCCATTTCGGTTATAGATATTTCAAAGAACAGAACTGAATCTTGCTTTCCCTTTGTTACCAATGGTGATGACATTTTTATTTGATGAATGTAGTCAATAGGTTTAAAAATATATATTTTGTTTTTGTAAGACTTTTGTACTCATATTTTGTTGTTACATGTTTAAACATGTATTGAGTTCATCAGATAACATAAATGGTATGTAAAGTTCTAAGGATAGCAATTAGGTGGCAAGAACAGCTTAGGTAAAACAACATTCTTTCTGCCATCTGTTAGAAAATACTGTAAGCTTTATTAGCTATAAATCCACACCTTCATCATATCTCATATTGACTGTAAATACTGGGACATTAGTGAGATTTGGAAGTGATATCTTTGCAGAAACTGTAACTATCTGATTGCTTTCAAAACTTGTTTTCTTCATCAGTAAATAAACACACATTTTTTTTACTCACAATGTAATCTTACATTTAAGGCAGAATGACGTAATAATGAGAACATTATTGCACAGATCTGATTTCAGACAGTAAACACGAAACTGAAATTTTTACTTTAAAATAATTGTATGTACCTTTTCAAATATGAGCCCCATTACACTGATAAGGTAGGTAGAGTTTTGGGACATATATTCAACATAGGCTCATTCCAGGCACAATTTCCTTAACGATTCTGTTCAAAAAATAAAGTGTCTGAATATGTAAGACCTGAATGCAGAAATTAAAACAAATATTTGGTGAACTACCTTACTTCAAAGTGCGGTGACTGCAATCCCTCCACAAGATGCTTCTATCATTGATTGATAACGCTCTTTGTGATGCCACACAGTCAGTATTACAGGTCAGGCTTAAAATAAGAAGAAAAAATAAGTGTGTGGGTAGTCCCTGGGGTCCTATGTATGTATACTGTCTTCCATATCAATGCAGTTATGTGGCTGGGGATACACTTGTCTCCAGTATAGCCTCTGACTACAGTCTGCTGTACGAGTTATGTCCTGATACCACAACCGCTGCCTTTAATATTTGAACATGCAACTACCAGCTACAGAACCTTTGTTTATAGCCAATCAGTATACATTTATTGCACAGTTCTTGCCATTAAGAATTTATGTCATTTGTGTAATCCCATTTGAATGCTTGTGGCTAAAAGAAACATAATCAGACACAAAGTTTTAAGTTCGCCATTCTCATTTTTTTATGCAAAAGAACTTTATTAATCAGAAGTTCAAAAGTAACAGAAACACTTCATAACAAACAATTGGTATGATCATAAAAAAGCAAAAATATGCACAGATTTAAGCTGAGGATAACATTAAAAGGAAAATTGCCTATAATTGCTGCTACTCTGCATTTTCTTGACTGCCTGTTAGAGTAGATCTGAGTCTATGAGCATAACAGTTCACACCCTAGTGGCAGGATTGTGCCGTTAGAGCTCATCTGATTGAAGGTTGCTGGCACAGGGCTCAGTTTTGAGCTTTTTTATTTGTTAATTGTTTAAATCAGTTTGCTCTCACTTGCTAAATAAGCAAATCCAAACCAACTGCTGATCTCTACAAAATTTAAGTAGAATTATTCACCGTATATTGCACTTTTGAAATGCATTTTATTTGAACTTTATCCTGAAATTGTTGTACCATATTTGCTGTAGCACAGACTAGATTTAGACTTGCTGAATCTAGTTCTGTTTGTATAACTTTAGTACTAATCCAGGCCATATTTTGTTGGAGATGGTTCTCCTTTACCCTAGTGGCAAGAGTGTGCAGTTAGAATTTATCTGGGACAGGGCTCAGTTTTGAGCTTTTTTATTGGTTAATTTGTTGAAATCAGTTTGCTCTTATTTACTACATAAGCAAATCCAAGCCATCTGCTGAGCTCTACAAAACGTAAGCAGAATTATTCACTATATATTATGCTTTTGAACTGCATTTTTGCCATATCGCTGATTATTTGAACTGTTTTTTTTTTTTTCTGAAATTGTTGCACTTTGTTTGCTGTAGCATAGACTAGATTCAGACCTGCTAAATCTAGTTCTGTTTATATAACTTGAGCACTAAACTAGATCATCTTTTGTTGGAGAGGGTTCCCCTGCAACTTAGTGGCAGGAGTGTGCAGTTAGAACTCATCTAACTAAAGGTTGCTGGAAAAGGGCTCAGTTTTGAGTTTTTCTATTGGTTAATTTATTTAGATCAGTTAGTGTTCACTTGCTACATGGCACTGCATTTGCACGTCATGCACTGATCCACAGCTGTGGGCACCATTGGCGGTTATAGACACAAACACTTTTCCCTTCAAAATTTTCCCTTAGTACTCTGATGGTACTCTATCAGTGACTTTTCGTGATTGTCCCTCACTGACAAGTGATACATTCAGTGAAGCTCCGGAGGTACCAAAACAGATCCTATCCACTAGCCCGTCATATTTTTTGTACATTTCTTCTGTCCTCTACTTTATCTGGTCCTTTCTGTCCTCTCCCTGTTTTCTGACCACAACACATCACCTTACCTAGCATTATGGATGGACAATTTCCCACAGTTTCCCCAGCCAGCTTGATCAATATGGGCATCCTAAGGCAACGTAGCAATTGCCTCATGTACACTGACAGCCCACTTCTTCTAGTCCACACAAATTCATTAAGTGCGAAATGTATTTATATCAAGAACTTAGAATCTAGGCTCTCTTGTTCACCAGTCAGTTCATCTGATACTAAGCATATTAACAGCATGCACACCTCACCTCCTGCATCTACCAAGTGAACAACACATAAACCTACATATGTGGAGGTCCTTACAAGAAGCTTACCTAAACATCAGAGACCTCCCAAACACAAACACAAGCATGCTTCACATTATACATCCTCTGCAGAATATAGTACACATAATATATCACACAACAGTGTCTCACCAGTCAAGCCCCTAAGGCATAACATAAAAACAAATATCTTAGCTATAGGCGACTCAATTGTGAGACATACAGATGTCGCACTCACCAGGTTGCATAAGGAAAAGGTCACAGTCAGCTGTCAGGTACCAGGATCCACCACATCACACATGCACTCAAGTCTCTCAACAACAGGCACTGTAATGACTCCATCACAGTCCATGTTGTGTGTGAATGACTTGAGATGTACCTCATAGAGCTATATGAAGAGAGACATGACTGAGCTCTCTGATTATTTGTCTCAGGCAGGTATGTCCCTAGCCTTAAGCAGCATTTTACCTTTACCTAGGATGGTACCTCAACACAAATAAAAAATGATTGACTTCAACAATTGGGTTAGTTTCTGGTGTCATTCAAAGAGGATCCAACATCTGTCAACCTGGGATGATATGGTCAACAGACCTCAATGCTTTGCGAGAGATGGTCTTCATCTGTCACCCCTGGGATTTCAGTTACCGGCTAAGGCTCTTGCCTCCACCGTAGTGCCTTTTTTTAGGCAATGCCACAAGAACAAAATTCCCGATATAAAAATACCCCCTAAAAACAACTTCAAGGTTATGCTGCTAAATGCTAGGAGTCTAAACCAGAAACTGCACTCAATGGAAGCAGTCCTCACTCTGGAAGATGCTAACATTTGTAGAGTCACTGAGACCTGGTTTAAGGCTGCGCAGAGCACCCCAGCTATACCAGGTTACATTTCCTTCCACACAATCAGACTACAAACTGATGGCATGTGATCTAAAGGAGGTGGTGTATCAATATTCATTAAAGATAAATACACCTCTAGATTGGTTAAACAGCACAATTCCCTTGAATTATTCCAGGTGCAATTGACTGTTGGTAAGACCCCTCTTCAGGTCACTGTCAGCTATAGGAGCCTCTCCATGAATCAGGACATCCACTCAGCCTACTTGGATCTACTTGAGTCAATCAAGATACAACCAAACACCTTGGTTTTGGGTGACTTTATTACCCGTCCACACACTGGGTAAATTATATGTGTTCTAACTCACTTCATTAACTCCACTGCCCTGGACCAGCTAGTTGACATGCCCACAAGGGGTTCAAGCATCCTGGACCTGGTGCTCACCAACATGGGGGACTGCTGCATCACCCCCCCCCCTTCCAGTGTGTGGCCATCCCTGGTGAGATCTGACCACAAATCAGTCTTGCTAGAAGTAACTATTACACAAGACTCCCCCTTAGCAACAACTAGACTAACAAGCTTCTCCAATGTCAATTACAACCTCTTATGTGATGGCATAAATAGCTTCAAAGCCCCTCCCCCCACTGATGGAACACAAACACCTATGCTGAGCTGTACACCAATGCCTCTTTTACAAGTATCTGTACAATTGTATTGACTCTGCCATACCTGATAGAAACAAAGCAAGAGCTTCAAGGAAAAGCAAACCTGCCTGGTAGACAACTGCCATTAATAGGCTATACAATAGGAGAAAGAAATTACTGTCTAAGAGTAGGAAGGAATGGTCTCAAAACTAGAAGCAATCCCTTGTCACCTTAAACAAGCAAATAAGATTTCTAATGAAGTCTTCCAAAGCCAACTACTAATCCAAATTAGCTTTTCTAACTAAGGATGACTACAGGCCATTCTTTAGTTACATCCGATATATGGCCATAGAAAACCTGCTGGCTGACAGGTTCAATGAAAACGTCACTCCCCTGCCCCTGCCACATATATCCCAAAGCATCCCTAACACCTGTACCCCACCTAGTATTTTTGAGGAGCAGGTCTTAAAATGCCCTCTCCAAGGCCAAAAACACAGTCTCTATGGGAACAGACAACTTCGTCGGCTGTGTTCTACATGGGTTAAAACAAGAATTAGCATCATCATTGAGCATGAATTTTACTGCGGTGGTGGTGGTGCTGCTGTAGCATTGTCACCTCATAGTAAGATGTTGTGCCATTCGATTCTCAGCTAAAGCGTCTTCTGTGTGGAGATGTGCGTGAATGGGTATACCTTTGTTGAAGGTTGTGCGTCAGAGCTGGCAACTCGGTACGTAAAAATCTACTGCCAATCATTAACGGACCAGAGTTCCGCTGTGGCGACCCCTAACCGGGAAAAGCCGAAAGACACAACATTGAGCATGAATTTCATTCACAACCTAAGCACTGGCTTCATAGCAGCAGAATGGAAAACAGCTACTGTCATCCCTTTGCACAATGGGGGTGCATCCACTGACCCCAGGAACTATAGGCCCATTAGCCTGATCAGCTTTATCTGCAAGGACATGGAATGAATCATGGACCTTATTAACAAAGATATAGGAAATCTCCATATGCTGGACCCTACTCAGTTTGGCTTTGTCAAGGGGAGAGCATGCCTGGTAAACTTAGTGTATTTCTTTGAGACTTCATCAAGACAGTTACCAAAGCCCTAGATGAGGACAAATCTGTACATACAGCCTACCTAGACTTAGCCAAGGCCTTTCACTTAATCCTCCACTCAAGGCATCATTGATAAACTCACCTAGCTGGTATCAACCCATATATTGTCAGGTGGGTTATAAACTGGCTCACTGATTTTATGGGGGGACTCCAACTCCTCCAGCAGATGCACAACCAGTGTTGTTCAACTGGTATCAGTTCTGTGACCCCTACTGTTTGGAATCTATTTCTCTGAAGTACAGACTAAAACTAAAGGACTGTGGGTGACAAAGTTTGTTGATGACTGCAAACTGGGAGTGATCATTGAAACCTCTAACAATGTCAACATCCTGCAAGAACATCTTATGCAGACTAATGACTGGTGTCAAGGTAAAGGGCTTAATCTTAATGCAAAAAAATGCATTATTATCCCCTTTAGAAAGGGTGATGATGTTCCTGCAAACTGCCACATCAATAGCAATGCCCTAAGCTGCACAAAGTCAGTGGTGACAGATCTGCGCACAGTGGTTGACAGCAACCTTAACTTTGATCACCATGTCACCATAGTGGTAAGAAGGATATTCTGCATTGCTCATCTAATAAGTTAGGGCATTGCATCTAGAAGAAAGAGAGGTTATAACCTCTTCCCTCATCACATGACTAATAGAGTACAATGCTCCCTTTAGTATGTTCCTTTCCAAACACCTGCAGCAATTGGAGAGAGCACAAAGCTTCCATACAAGGAAAATTCAGGGACTTCAAGATTCTTCCTTATGTGAACAGACTGAAATCATTGTCACTTTACTCTGTTTCAAACAGGCTGCTCATAGTTGACCTGTGCCTTGCATATAGAGCAATCTCTGACCCAGCTTTAATGGAAATGCTGCACATTCTCAAGTCAAAGGGCACATGGGTCAGTCACTCAGAGGACCTTAACCTGGTATGTGACATCAACAGAATTTGCTGGAGAGACAGATTTGTCTGACAGATATTAACCCACCTTTGGAACAGGCTTCCTATTCATGTTAAACAAAGCCCCTTGTTGGCCCTATTTGAACATAATTTGGACAACTGGATGGGTAACTGGAAATTCACCCCAGGGGTTCCAACTGAGTCCTTTTTGGACAGGGGCAATAGGTGCTGATTTTAGTGTCTGCTTGAACCAGGCACCCCTGAGAACACAGGTTGAACTTAGCTAGGCTTATAAAAGCCCAAAGGCCATTACTGTAGTAACCTCCTATGATCCTATACATTCATCCCAGGAATGTATAGTGTCTAAAGGTAATAGCAGATATGCTAAACTGGAGAAGAAGAGGTCTGTTCTTTTAGCAGATATCAGGCCTATTAAAATCAAGGTTACCAACAAAATCCAAGACAGGATTTTGTTAGGTATAGACTTCCTGATGATAAAGTCAGCTGCATCATGCACCTTTAACTAAATCAGGCACACTGTGGGGCAGTCCAATAGCATATGTAAATATTCAGCATTGTTTGAGCTACACCTTTAACCCTGATCTACTTTATTAAAGCTTTTTAGCCTACTCCTGGAAGTAGAATACCAAAAATGAATGTTTTTGAATTGCAAAAGTTATGGAGGAAACAGACAATTCCAGGCACATTTTGTTATTTCTATACATCTACCTCAGGTCTTGGGGGGAATTGCATATTTAGTAGTTCCTCCCATTTTTTCCTATCCCTTTCAAAGATCATTCTACTATAAGTGCCCAGTGCCCCATATAACATAGCTAGGAGATGGGGTCTAGTTGGAGGGTGAGTGAGGTTTCCATCCCACTCTTGACTCTATTGCTGATGCTTTCTTATCAGTTCTGCATCCCATATGTACCAGCTAGAAATATTACCACCATTGAAGTCTTTACATACTACAAGAAGTCCGACACTCAGCCAAAGTAAGTTGGCAGGGTTAGCTGTTTGTGAAAATATCACACCAGAATATGAAGTCACCCCTTAGTCACTCTTTCCATTTCAAAAGACCGCCTGTCATTGGTTGTAAGTGTACTTTATTTATTTATTTATTTATTGCATTTGTTAACCAGGAAAGTGCACTGGGCCAGAAATAAAATATTTTGTTTTAAGCTGAGCTGGGGATGATATTTTGTTTTAAGCTGAGCTGGGGATATTAAGACTTATGTTACTAGCGAAAAACTAGGAAAGAATCTGAGTATTACAAATAATGAAGATATTATCTGAGATAGTAAATCAGGTGAAGGCAAATCTGTAACCCGGACTCTTCCAAAATCAGAAAATAGTAAGCATTTGTTTAAAAAAAAAAAAAAAAAAATTGGGTATAAATGAAAATATGAAAAAAAGGAAAGAACATCATAATGTATCAAGGAACGCTGGAAAGCTAATGTTACATTATCAGAATCTGGCTATATTTCAAATTGAATATACAAATACTGAAGACACAGATGATGCTAGTGAAGAGGGAAAAGGGGCAGGATAAAGCAACTCATGAATTAGATGTACTCAAGGAAAATGTAGTGATTAACATTCAGGAATAAGACCATGATGACAATAGAAAGGGAAGGAAGATATCACTGAATAAAGAAGTTTAGGCAAACAAAATGAAGATACACGATAGAAGAAGAGCACTTGGGGTTTGAGTGCAATGGAAAGTGAATTAACATGCATAAACTTAGAATTTGGAAGGACTTCATATAGTGAATCAATCTGATGCAAATCATTATTTGATAGATATGAATTAGGAAATGGATATACCCCAGGATTCAAGAAACTTTGTGCAGGTTTATTGTAGGGCCTAAATGGAATGGTTCTGTGCACACAATGTTGCACAATGCATATTAATGAGCTATGCTGGTCACAATCTCTGTGTAGGCATTCTAGCCATGAAAGCATATAGGCTTTCACTGTTTAAAAAGCTCCAGTGCTCCAGTTTGTTTCACAATGACCATCCAGACCACATATATTACATTTTTTAGTTGAACCTCATTTAGTGTCCTAAAAATGTTATGTTGCACAAAGTTACACACATATTAAAATGGTCTGTCATGCATCCAGCTTTCTGAAACCTCATATTATTATCCAAAGAGATACATAATGGGCGACAACAAGCCATAAATTATGTACATCTAGTTACCCTTGCAGTTCCACACCTAGAAAAATAGTAAAATAAATAGATTGTACAAAAGCATTAACTGTCTCAACAGCAGTTACACACACCTGGGATTCAAACCCAGTACCATCGGCCCAAAAATAAATGTATCAAAGCATTAGCATGTTGTGCTACAGAGTTAGCTACATAGTACATATATGTTATAGAAACTATACAAGTTGCCAAAAAGTTTAACAGTGTTCTCTGTTCCCCATTTTGTTGCTATGAATAGATAGTGCCAACGAGTAAACTTCATTAGCGCATAGTAACTGCCAAAATTTAGCATTGTGCTATCTTCATCATTTTTTATAAAGGCATGATTGCATGATGGTGCACAATGTGCAGCAATGTGCAGCAATGGTAATAAAAAAAGAAGTTAACTGCTTGACATGCATGGTTGTATTTGGACTCAGGTAGTACCATCCTATCCCAACCAGAAACATTAACCCCATGTAGTGAAATAACAGCTTCTGCCACACAGTCAGTGAAGTACCAGGTGCATGTAACTGCAGATAAGTGTGCCACTTGCTATTCAGTGTTTACAATGCAGCAATGTGCAGCAATGGTAATAAAAAAGACATTAACTGCTTGACATGCATGGTTGTATTTGGACTCAGGTAGCACCATCCTATCCCAAACAGAAACATATAACCCCATGTAGTGAAATAACAGCTTCTGCCACACAGTCAGTGAAGTACCAGGTGCATGTAACTGCAGATAAGTGTGCCACTTGCTATTCAGTGTTTACAATACACCTGCCAATCAACTGAGTCTGTCATTAATGCATTCATCTATCTCCTTTTTTGGACACAAGGTACTGGCTTGCAATCCATCTGTATGTAACTGTTCAAAATATTTTTGTTTTGTTTACAATATTAACCAGCACTGTGCATGCTCATGCCCTGTATTTGCACTATGGTAACATCACACAACATTTTCAAACAAAGTATAATGGGAAATGGTGGGAAAACAGTGTCTCTAAAGTGGAATTGACAGGAAAAGCTCATTGTAAATTGATATTCCTCTATGGTCGACTTGGCAGGAGTTACTGGAGAGAGAGCCCAATTTAGAACTCAGAGGTGGTATGTCCATGAGTCCAATGTGTTTGTTGGACTCAGAGAACACAGTCCTAGTTTATTGCAGTGGGACAATTCTGGTGGAGCATACAAATCTGAAGCCTGGAATAGTATAGCCAGGTCTCTAACCAGTGCTACAGGTATCCCCCATTCCATCTCACAACATTGCTTTGTGGAATATAGGATAGTGCTAAACTTTTACAGTTATTATTGGTTTTACAAAATACATCTGCTAATTAACTTACTGTGTGGCAGTATGGGGAAAAATTACTGAAAAGGAAAAAAAAAAAGGAAAAAGCAAATGCTGGACATTCATACAACCCTAACCTCTGACTATTATGGCGTGCTCTGGGAAGTTCACCATATGTTTGGACAAGATAATCCTGTAGCAGATACATTATAAAGTTAAATCTACACATTGTATTTTCATACAAACTACAAATGCAGATATGGTAAGCAGCAAGTTACCTAGACACCAAGCCTCAGACACCAAGCTTTAATCTCCCTGAGACCAAAACATGTAAAACAGGGATATGGGTCAGTTATCATCAGTTGACCAGGGTATTGTGTTGTGGTCATAAAGAAATAAAGGCAGAAGTGAAAGAGTGAAGATACTCTGCATTTTCTGAATTCACAACACTTACTACAACAGACAATAAAAACATCTTACATGTGGCTCTTCTAAATTCTCTACATTTTCAAGGCCAATACAAGTTAGTGGTACAATAAACAGTCCGCAGTCACAAATGCAGATATAGTAAGCAGGACAAGCTCCCTTCACGGGAATGCCCAGGACCATGATCCCATGGTCTGCCACATCTGGGTGTGGACAGCACATTCACTACAGAGCAGTGAAGTACTGCTACTCTGGGAGCATGATTGGCATGGCCACATTGGCTATCAGCAGATGTGGTGGCCAAGTTATACCCACATGGACACCATTCCCCTCCCAGCAGACATTCCATCACAGAAAAAGCTTGTTTCATGACAGACACTCCTCATGCCAAGTTTTCATTCATGTTATCCATGGAATCAGTGCCACTGTGGAGGCAGTCTTGTATGTCAGACTATGCAACATCTAAAACTCTGAGCATGCAGCTGGAAGTCCTTTTGGAACATGTCCGGGCTTCCATGATGGCCCTAAACATACGTTGAGTGACGCAGGAAAGAACACCTGCACCAGGTGGAGGAAGTACAGCAGGCCCCTTCCAAGCAGCCCTATGAACCCTCCTGCATGGCACTTTGCCAACACTTTGGCTATGGTCAGAGTCAGCAGGCAATGAAGTTGTAGTAGCCACACTTTCCTGATCAATGTCCCCACCCTCCACATGTCTGGATAGGCATAGGACCACTGATTGTGTCCAAAGAAAATGCATGGGATGGCTGTATGTCAACCTTGTTGTCAGATTCAACCTCTGCACCCCCCAACTGTGCCTCAGGTTGGTCATCATCATCAGAGTCTATTGCTACGCTAACATCAGGTGACACAGGTCCCACAGTTTCACTTTCAGAATCACCTGTGATACAAAACAAGAAACACAGGAACACATTACTAGTGCCACTGCACTACTGCAAAAAAAATGCTGACAAATTAACCATGCTGACACTATTACAAACAGTCCAGCAACACACACAACATGACAGAAATTTAACTACAAAAATGCATTAGTTATTTTACTTAATTAGCAGTAATGACATCAACCTTTTCACTTACCAGCTGCAGAAGGGAAGCTTTGCTGGAGGCCTTATGGTCTGAAAGAAGTTAAGTAAGAGGTAAGGCAACAACATCGCAATCAAATGCAACACATGGGGTAATACATTTGTCCCTTACTAGTTGCAGTAAACTAGTGTTGAAATCAAAAACATTACTGGCAAATAGAAACTAACCTTATACCAGTAGCAGTCTTCTATCCCCCCAACCTATTATTCACATGTGACACAGATTTAACTTAGCATTTTAAATTCTAGATGTATACACCAGTATACAACAGGTCATACTACGTGGCCTACCTGGAAGATCCTGTCTGACCCATTGGCTCCCACATCCAGCACATAATGGACCTCTGGTTCCGGTGATATTACAGTGCTCCTAAGGGATGCCAGGAACTATTTGTTTGGGGTCAGTGGGAGTACCCCAAAAGGGCCTCTATCTTTTGCTAACTGGTCATGACCTATTGCGCTGCTCTCCTTCTAGCAGCAGTTACCATGTCAGTGGCCCTGTGGCGAACCTGTTCATGAGATCTACTGTGGTCGCTCATGACATTGACTGCTGAAACAATGTTTTGCCATAGCTGGTTTCTATGAGTAATGTCATGTCTTCCTCTTTAAAGGAGGAAGACCCCATGTTTTTGGAGGCTATCAATTATGGCCCATTTTTTCTCATCTGAGAATGGATGCATCCGCGAATTGCTTGTTCTGTGAGAGATGTGAGTTGATGACCTACAAAACACAAGATGTATAATAGACATAAGTATCACATCAGTACAACATAAGAGAGTCTATGTATACAATATTAAATGTAGCCAGTCAGTATTACACACTGGTATCACATAATGCAGTGTACACATATGAAATACTAACAGGCATGATTCAAAACAAGGAAACTACAAGAGCAAGATATCCTTGTTAGTGCCATTACAGCAACTCACCCTGGCCCCCACCCCCACAAAAGAACAGGCAAATGAACCTTTGGCATAAACAGATATATATTTGAAATGCTAAAAGGGCTGTGAAAGACCTGTCACAGACAGATTTCTAATTATTTCTCACACAGCATTCATTTAAATTTATTGTACTGTCTTGACAGTCATGTCTACCTCTGAAATGGCTGGAAAAACATGGCCATGAATTCAGGGCACTTCTAAGTAATATAGAGAAATAACAGTGTAAAAGCCTATAATTCACATCAGTCTTTCAGCAACTGCAGTATTTAGCTTAAAACATGGAACTTTACCTTGTGAGAATGTGTACTTTACTGTACAGCTCTCTTCCTGAAGATACCTGTTCGACATGAAAGATGTAGAACTAACATCAGCTTGCCTAGCTACAGGGTTGCCTTTTATATGGCGTGCATTATTAACTGACTTCAGCTGTGAGTAATTACTGCTTGGGGAGAAGAAATCAGAACAGTACTGCAGGCTGCTGTGTTTCCACTGGGTGTGTCAACTAAGAACTAGAAAGTGTTACATAGGCTGGAAATGTACTTAAGCAGCACACAGGTCACAGCCTATGACCATTAACATCCAATCTGGCCATCATTTCTTGACAGCTGCATATTGCAAAATATACAATTCATATCTTCATACATTTTTAGGACAATTATATAGAATGTGTCTGCCAGATCATCTGCTGCTAGCCAACATGTCACTGTCCAATCCCTCTCACATACTGCAAGTACTTCCAGTACACTAGCAGTGAGTGTGCTGTCCACACACAGATGTGGCAGCCCATGGAGCTTGTGTTTGTGCATATCCCCTTGATGTGAGCTAGTCCAGCAGACATCAATCATGTTCAGGTAGCACCACTGCATCTGACCATTGATCTGGATGTCAATGTGCCACTGAAACTATTGTCAGTGGAACTTTTCCTGATCTGGGATGAAGATGATGAAAGTCCACCTCTACCATGCACTGCTTATCTTTTAAGATGGTGGCACCTTGTATGGCAGTGGTCTCTCTGCTCCTGATATGCACTTTTTGTTTTAATGTCATACAATGTGAATCTTTTCATATGGTGAGCATTTTTGTTAAAATAAAATGGAACTATAAACAATGCCTCTAATTCCAGTGCAACAAAGAAAAATCAGAAAACAAGAACACTACATAATAAAACAAATGGTGAACACCACTGGAAAACCTAAAAAGATTCATTATCAAGGATGAGCGCTTTCAGCCAAAAAACAATGGCCTTCTTCAGAACAAACAAATCCCACACATACCATTGTTAAATATTCCACTCCAATCTAACCCAACCAATCACAAAGCTACTTCAGTTAAAAGCAATACTAACCTAAAAACCTTATTCTGAAAGCATTAAAGAGAGAAAGAAAGAAATACTTTATAGTTAAAATCAACAACATGACCATTCATTTACATTTATCACAATAAACTTTTCTATGTAAAGCAGCTTTTTAATTCACCCCACTGTTTAACTCAGCTGCATTATAAGCATTAAGCAAAATCTGCCACTTTAATTCTGTATAATCTAGTTCCCCTTCTTTGTTCCAATTAAAGTAATTCGGAATGTGATCAATAACAGCAAACTGAAATTTTCTGCAACCATGGCATACCATGGTGTGCTTGTACAAAGCATTGTCCAAATTCTTCTTTTTAATGCCATAAGAGTGCTCATAAATTTTCTTCCTTAACTGCCTGTTGGTTTTGTCAGCATAAAAAGAAGTACATGCAGAGCACTTAGCCAAATATACTACATAGGTGGAACTACATGTAAACACCAGTGGAACCTGCCAAATCCTACTATGGGTGCTAACTTCAAAAAGAGACCTACTGCAATGTACCTTTAACAAATATGGTTTATACATTTAAAGGTGCCCCTTTCTGTTGTTGTGCCCCTATGATGATTCCCTTCTAACATTTCTTTTAATTTTTCTGCCCTTTTGTTAAAGAAAGAGGGTGCAGCACCAGCAACTGACTTAACCTCACTGTTGGCTCCCAAAATCCTCCAATTGATGGCTATAATACATTTTATGGCTTTGCTGTCAGTTGTGAAGACTAAGGGCATGGATACGGACCAATCCTCAAAAACCTTGGTCTCTAACACCCATGTCCACACTTGTTTCATCTGCTCTTAATATTTCTTAAACTATTCCCGATGGTTACCCCCTGTTCATGAACCTAAAATGTAACTCATTAACAAGTTCATCCAAGCTGGTGACATGGGTGGTTAACCATTTGAATCTAACCAGCTGCCCTTTAACTATGTTGTGTTTCACATAAGTGGAGTGCATGCTAGAGTAATGTTGCAAGCTATTACTTGCCACATTTTTATAACTGATAACTGAACCCAGCCTACTAGTCTCCACCTGAAAATCTCAAAATCCAAAAAACAGACTTTCAACGCACTCCAATTGGAAGAGAAAATTAAAAAAGAGGTACTTTTGTTCATACAATCTAAAAATTCAGCAAGTTCAAACTCCGTCCTCTTCCACACAAAAAACAAATCATCAATGAACCGAAAATAACACAACATTTTTTCTTTGCCCTTGATCTTTGACAAAATGCTGGTCTCGCAATAAGCCATCACTAGACTGGCATAATTGAGAGCCATTCTCACTCCCATAGCAATTCCCTCACTTGTAAAAAATATTCATTTTCAAAAACAAAGAAGTTGTATGGCAAAATATTGTCAATACAGTCCAGCATAAATCTACATTCACCCATTTCAAACTGATTACTTTTGATCAACATGTTTCCAACCCTGAAGTAGAAAGAAGCACCAAAAGGTAAACTGTTGAAACAAAAAACACCATAGCAGGCTCCAAACCTTTTGTATAGTCCAGAATATATGAAAAAAACTGTTGAAATGTCAGAGCACAAACAATTCCACAGGAAGTTCAGGTACCAAACCTTTTTTAATAGTCTAGGATATATAAAAAAACTGTTAAAATGCCACAGCGCAAACAATTCCACAAGAAGTTAAGCGCTTTCACTTAGGTCTATCCCAAGCTTCATCAGAACATGGAATAAAGTCAATCAGCCACTTTTAAATAAATTCAAAAATTGTCAGCCAATAGTAACATCTCATGTATAATTAATTGAATAAATTAATTCCCCTGCATTATTTAAAGCCAGAGTAAAATGCATGCTTTAGTAAACCCTTATATTAAAACAGTAGCAACCAAAATGAATACACATATTCTAGGTGCCATAATAAAATACATGCTGTCATGAATCCTTGTTTTAAATCAATAAAAAACAAAATGGATGCATGTACCCTTTCCTTTTCTAAAGTTTAGCTGCCCTTAATTTAAGGACACTGTTAATACTAACATGATCATTCAGTCCCAGTTTTTTTAGTTGAATCCAGCCTAAGCTGCCAGTATAGTTCTTTATATTCTTAAAGGGCTTCTCACAGTCCACCCCTTATATCTGGTTTCACTTGTTCAAGTATAAAAACTTGAAAATACTATTATTACAGTCTTTCTTCTGTCTAAATAAGGCAGTTGTATCTTTTTTTCTGGGAGATCTCATGTAAGTGTTCATATATTCTTCTTTTCAGTAGTCTCTCTGTCTTGCTTATATAAAAGCTAAGGCATGTCTGATAGACGCTGATGTACACAACCCCTTTGCTATCGCAATTAAAATGCTCCTTAAATTTCATTTTAAACTTTCTGGATGGGATATTAATACTTTCCTGCTCTAGAATGTTACTACATTGCTGACAAAAAACACACTTATATGTTCCCCCTTTCTTGTGGGGTCTAACTGTACTTTTATCACTGCCATGGTTTTCCAGCATTTATTTTAAATTCATATCTCTGTTTTTAATAAATGTTAGTACTGATGGAATAATTTTGCTGGTTACACTGTTTATAACCAAAAGTTTCCACTTCTTCCTAATGTTTGTGTCTTTGTGTCTTTCGGCTTTTCCCAGTTAGGGGTCACCACAGTGGAACTCTGGTCCACTAATGATTGGCAGTAGAGTTTTACATGCTGGCTTGTTGGGCCTAACACACAACCTTCAATGAAGGAATGCCCGTTCACGCATGTCACCACACAGAAGACGCTCTAACTGAGAATCGAATGGGCAAAGTCTAACTGTGAGGTGACAACACTACTTTCACTGGAATAAAATGTGTGTGTATAAATGCCATTTTATAATTCAGCCCTTTATTTTCCATATTATGGTTACTTTGTGGTAAAGTTTCCCCCAAAATTGGGTCATATTTTCCTTCCCTTCCTTGGTTCACTTCTTTCATCAATTGATTAATCAAATTCTCAGGGTACCCTCTCTCTGAGAAGAACCCCTTCATCACCTTCATTTTCTCTAAGAAAACCCGATCCTCAATGCACATCCTTGACACCCTAATTAATTGCCCCTTAATAATACCCTCCTTTTGATTATAGGGGTGCTCACACTCAAAATGTAAATAGAAGTTAGAGTGCGTGGGTTTTCAGAAAATCTTGGAATGGAATTTCTTCTCTTCCCTAGCCTTATATACGGTCACATCTAAGTAATTAATGAATTCTTGTGAAGTGTGCCAAGTAAATTTCAAAAAGGAAGTTGTAGTCCCAATGTATTCCAAAAATTGATTTAACTGGGTTTGCATCCCCTTCCAGAAAAGATAAATATTGCCTAAAAATCTGGTGTATAAGGAAATATAATTGTTCCAAAGGGTTTCAAAAATTAACTTCCTCTCCTAATAATATAAAAACAGGTTTGCATACAGGTGGGCACATGGGGACCCCATAGCAATACCTTTCTCTTGTTTATAACATTCCCCTGCAAAACACATGAAATTATTTTTCAATATTAATTCCATGAATTCAGTTAACAAATTCCTCTGTTCATTAGTCAAATAACTTATTTCAATCAAAAGGTCCTGAAACCATTCCATCCCCTCAAAATAAGGGATGCTGGGGAATAGTTCTATCAAATCAATAGTCACCATACATACTTCATCTTCATATTTATCATAGGTGACTTTACTTAAAAAATCCCAGGAGTCCTTTGAAATATGTTTTAAAGATGTTACATAACTTTTCAACATTGTGTCTACATATTTAGTCAAGGGTTCAAGTTTGGAGCCAGCTCCTGCCACTATTGGCCTAAAAGGTGGCTTCTCCACATTTTTGTGTGTCTTTGGGATTCCAAACACTGCTGGGATCTTCGGCCTAGTTACTGTTAAATAGTCTAAGTTTTTATCTATAGTTCCCTGAAAAAAATGATCATTAATAAAGTAGTCCACCTTAGAATAGGCTATAAAGACTTATTTTCTAGAAACAATACTGGAATTGCATTCATCATTTAAAATGTCCAACATCCTAGTCTCATAATCAATGGCATCCATTAGTACCACCCCACCCCCTTTTTCAGGTTTCATTACTCTGCAACCTCTATTTTTCAGCTTTTCAACCACTCTTCTGTCAATTTCCAAAAAATCAGTCACAGCTGTTGGTCTATTGTTCAGCTTCCTTATCTCATTTTCTACCAGCTCATCAAACACTTTTAAAGTGGGATTTAAAGGGGGATTGTAGGTACTTTTCCTAGCCAAATTGTTCTTAAATAAATATTTTAAATTTAACTTTCTTACGAATAATTTCAATTCAATGAGAGAATTTATATGATCAAGGGGCTGGTGGGGACATATTGAAACCCTTTAGTGAATAACTGAAAAAAAGTTTCATCTGCAGGTAAATCTGTGTAATTAAATATATGAAAATGATCTTTAATATTCACCACTTTGTTATATGTCCCCAGTACAATTTCATTGTTTTCTATCTGTCCTCTCACTAATTCCATTGATTGTTATTGTGGAAGGGTTTCTGAAAGTTTCCCCTTTTCAAATTCGCCCCTCCCCCTGTTGTATGTATTTCTGTACTCTCAATGGTTGTTGGTTCTCTGTTTCTGTGCTATTCTTTCTCTTCTCCTGAGGCCTGGGGGTGTATTGTCTAAAGGGTTTAAATGGGCTACACCAAAAGGGGTAGAAGTGTGTTCATCAATGACTTCAAACACTTTGTTGTTATCACAGCTCTCATCATGATTTAAAGTTACCTTGCTACTAGGTGGTGGGGGAAATGCCCTCCCTTCCTTGTACTTAATTAAGTCCCTCCTCCTTTTCTTTATTTTCCTTTCCAAAACCCTGTTACAGTGTTTATCAACTTCACAAAAAATATTAGCATATTTTGTTTTCTCAACATCAAACATTAAGTCAGAGGTCATTTTCACATGCAAGTTATTGACTTCTGTCAACAGTTTGTCCCTCTGTTAACAGTAATTTCTCACCATGAGCTTTAAAAGTTCTATACCAAAGTTGTTAAATAACTGTCAGTTCTTTGTGATAATGCTGTTAACATCAACATTGTTCAGATATTTTACAATTCTCAGCCCTTTAGGCGCCTTTCGTACATTTATACACACATTTAAATAATCTATCTCCATTTGCAACCCCTTAAGTTGCATTAATTTGTTGTTAAAAGTCAATAATGTGTCCGTATATATTTCGGTACTGGGTTGCTGAGTTTCAAAAAAAATTAAAACACTTACCAGTCCATGCCGAGAAATCAAAATCACTGTTATTGTTGTTTAAATAATTAAGTCCACCAGTACAATGCTCCCTTTGAGTATTAAAGGTAAAAGAAGTTGCTGTCCCACTATTTTCTTGGCTGTACAGCTCAGGTCCGCCATTGCTCACACTTGCAGACATCGCATTCGCACCTTGTAGTTGGTGATTGTTCTCAGCCTGAAACTGCTGTTGGTTCCCTGCCAGACTGCTGTTAACAAAGTTGTTCTGGATCGGCTGATTCACTGCAATCCATTCCACCAGGTCCAGCAACCTCTGAAACTCGGTCTGAGTGATCGGTTTGTCCAAATTCACCAAGGAATTGTCAATAATTCCTCTGGATAATAAAACAGGTTCCAGAGATTCCGCCCATGATGTAAAACAACCAGGAAGCAGAAAAAAGCACCAAAAGGTAAACTGTTGAAAAAAAAAAAACACTGTAGCAGGCTCCAAACCTTTTGTATAGTCCAGAATATATGAAATAGATGTTGAAATGTCACAGCACAAACAATTCCACAAGAAATTCGGGCTCCAAACCTTTTTTAATAGTCCAGGATATATGAAAAAACTGTTAAAATGCCACAGCACAAACAATTCCACAAGAAGTTAAGTGCTTTCACTTAGGTCTATCTCAAGCTTCATCAGAACATGGAATAAAATCAATCAGCCACTTTTAAACAAATTCAAAAATTGTCAGCCAATAGTAACATCTCATGCATAATTAATTAAATAAATTCATTCCCCTGCATAATTTAAAGCAACAGTAAAATATATGCTGTATTAAACCCTTATATTAAAACAGTAGCAACCAAAATGAATACACATATTCTAGGTGCATAATAAAATACATGCTGTCATGAATCCTTGTTTTAAAACAATAACAAACAAAATGAATGGTTTGGTGTTTTTTGTTTCAAATGTTTCCAACCCTCTCTAAACCCACCTCATGCGGAATATGTGTGCAGTGATTGTACATCAGCTGTTACCAATAAATCATCACATTCTACATGCTGAGCTCTAATCTATAATGCTCAAAAAATCAAAATAATCTCTAATGAATGAATCAGTCTCTTGTATGAGCTTTAAAAGAGCTCTGTCTATAAACTTTGATTGAGACTCTAACTTTGATGCTGGTGCTGAGACAAGGGGGATTTTGTTCATCTTTTTGCACCTTGGGTTTACCAAATAAATTGCTTATCTTCGGTTTTAATATTTGAAAAAAGATATTGTTTCATATATAACCCATCTAACAAACTTTCAGCCAGTCATAAATCAATGTATTTATAAGCCTTAAAAACTTCTGCTTTGGATACTTTTTTATAAGACTGGCCATCCAAAAGCAAACCCAGTATACCCTTAACATAATCATAACATATACAGAAGTTTTCAACCTCTACCTAAGGTACACAGGCTACAGAACAGAGAACTGTATGCATGCACCACAGCAGAAGTCTGATTTTTACAAGGGTGCTGGTGTACTTATAGTGGATGACATCAGCAGGCCATGTCATGCACATTAGCTTGGGAGGTTTGCTTAGGAACATAGCTTCATAGCATTATATGAGGTTAGCTGTGTATCAACACAAGTACACTTATTAATCTTAGTTACACATTTGAGTTCAGCTATGCTAGGTTGTGAGCACCACCAACTATCCCTGTCCAGGAATGTGCATACAAATTATCTAGTACACTTTTTAGTGTGGATGATATATGTGTGAAATAAGTACAAAAACCCCAGTGTTGTACTGCTATTTTTGGGGTGGGTCAACACATAAATGTATTGTACATACATGATGTATACTTAGGTCGGTTATGCTTTGAGATGGTAGTTTTATGTCATAAAAGGAAATGTACAATACACAGCAGTAATACAGCATAGCACAACAAGCACCTGGTTTGAGTGATGGTACACTGTGTACATGCATGTGTAGACAATCTTCTTCTTCTTCTTCTTTCGGCTTTTCCCGGTCAGGGGTCGCCACAGTGGATCACCTGTCCGCTCATGATTGGCAGTGGAGTTTTACAGTGTCGAGTTGCCAGCCCAGCACCCAACCTTCCACAGAAGGCACACACGCTCACACCTACACACTGGTAATATAAATATGAACAGCCCCGTACCAGAATGAGTAGCTAGTTTGCACGGTGGTGCACACATGCAAGATGAAGCTGTTTGCACAAGTTAAGCAATTTGCAAATATGACCCATATTGTTAATGCCTGCATGTTCCATCCGTAACTCAGGCCTGGTTTTTACAATGGCAAAGCTCATTAATTGAGTGCATCTGGTTTAGATTTGTAGCTGTCTGCTACCTTGGTGGTTCAGTTTGTTTTGCTTCACACTCAAACCTGTAATGAATTGGTTCTATGTTAAAGAGAGAAGCAATAACAACTGTAAAGAAAAAAAGATAATTAATTGAAATGAGAAAAAACAATGTATGACATACACATTAGAAAATGTTAATATATATGAGACATTTGCATATAGCTTGGAATTTGAACTCACAAAAATGCATCTTCCTAGAAGTTGAAGGATGCCTTATTCCTCTATGCCACCGATATAGCTTAGCAACAAAGGACTGCATTCATTCAATACACAACCAACTGCAGCAGAAAGAACACGTTTATGAAACCATCAGCTGTTATTTGCACATGTAATTCTCTTTAGTATATTTGGACATAGTGCACTTGGTGAGCATACAACCCGTTATGATTATGCTTGCAAATATACAGCTCTTACAATCTGGTGTTTCTTAGTAATTCCTCACTTATTTAACCATTACTATGGACATGCAATATATGTTTGCCATTACTATCTTTGCCCTTACATTGTGTGAGGATATTAACTTGGGGGGGTGAGTAATATGAGATGCAGTTGCCCAGAAATGCAGGCCAGGTTGGATGGCACACACAGTCATATACTGCTCATTTGTGGAAAGCATATGTGAGGTACTGTTATGGCACAAACAACAGTAAACTATTATTTTTTGTGAGGGCAATGCTCATTTACTGTTATGTCACAAACAAGCATAGCCTGTTCTATTTGTGGGAGCAAAACTGCATTACTGGTATGGCACACACAAGGATGTGATGCTGTAGTTACTCTCCTTGTTTTGCATCCTGCCTGTTGTTTTATCTTGGGAAGGGTTGTAAAGTCAGAAACTGCAATATGTATCATCACTTTCTAACTTATTTCTGTATGGATTTACCTGTACAAAGGTATGGTGCTACACCAAGGGCATGCACTGATGATCTGGACTTTTGTAAGTTTTAATTGTTGATTCTGCTATAGCTGAGGCCTTCTAATTACTAATGGGCACATATACATAATGTGTGTGTCTGCTGTCATATATTAAGAGGTACATTCTGTGCATATCCACCACTATTTACTTGATTACTGTACCAAGTTTGGAAATACAAACAGATGCCATACTCTTGATGAACACTACACTGTGGTTTCAGTACTTACCTTGCAAATACAGTTGTTTACACAGTTTTAGGTCAGGGCTGACTCTGTCTGATGCTAGCTGTACACAGTCAATACATGGGGAGGTACAGGTTGTGTGAGTTGCCTGGCATTAATTTTACTCTGTGTATGTGTGTAGGAGAAAGGTATTAGGACCCTAGGTGGTCAGTGAATGTGCTATGTGTTGTCTCAGCCAAATCAAGGGAATATTGAGCACACCTACATCTGCCTGCAGGCACAGGATCTGGCGGTTCTCCCTCCAAGTCCTCCTGTTACTGTGACTGTGGGGAGCTAGGTGTTGATGTGGGGGGGGGTGTCCCTTCCCCTTGCTGATCCTGCTGCAGCTGTTTCAGCTGAATCAGGTTGTGTAGCATAGCACATACTGTAATGATTTGTGTACATGTCCATAGATCATGCTACAGGGCTCCACCAGATGTTTCAAGGCAACAGATGCATGAATTCAGGGTCCAAACATATGATCTATGATGTTTCTGGTTTGAGTGTGTACCTCATTATGGCATTATTCTGTGTATGCATGTGCACTTCTGAAGGGTGTTATCATCCACATTTCTAGTGCATAGTCAGCGTTCCCAGTAAATGACTCTGTGGGATGTCCCCTCGGCAAAAACATGGTACAGCTGTGATGTGTGCCAGATATGGGAGTCATGATAACTGCCAGAGTTGCCAGCACACACATTCAAGATAATTACCTGGGCATTGAACACCACTTGGCAGTTGATGAAGTGGAATCCTTTGTGGTTAAGTAAACTGTACCTTGTTCACCAGGTGGTGCCATAATGTGTACATGAGTGCGATTTATGGTACCCAGTACTTCAGGATAGTGTGCTATATGGTAGAACTGTTGCATATTGCTGGCCCTCTCTTCAAAACTATGGGGAAGAATATGTGCTCACTGGCATATATGAGGTGTCAGTCTGAGCCTCACTGAGGAGATCAGTCAGCAGATCCCCTCTCAGACTCCTCCTGCCACCCACTCCAAATACTCAGCACAAGGGCCTCCCTATCATGGTAAGGCTTCATCGTGTTAACATGGTGCAATTAGTACTCCTGCCTCCTGCCTAGCAGTTTTACCATGTAGTTAATATCAGTCACCTTCCTTACCACCTTGGAGGGTCCCTCCCAAGTTGCCTGCAGCTAATTGTGTCTGACAGGAATGAGCACTATCACCAGATGTCCCACAAAATACTCTCTGGATGGAGCATTCCTGTCATACCAGATCTTATTCTGCTGTTGGGCTTCTGCCAGGTTCTCCTGGGCCAAGCCCTTGAGCTCCCTAAGCCTTGTCCTGAGGTTTGGGACATATGACACAACAGACGCCTTGTGGGATATACACTCACCCTCCCACTCATCAGAAATCAAATCTAAAGGTCCCCTCACCCTATACCCATACAACTCAAAGGGTGAAAAACCTGTGGATTGTTGGAGTATGTCTCTGTAAGCAAACAACAGATGGGGCAAATATTTGTCCCACTCTCTCTTAAAGTGGTCTGCAAATGCCAGTAGCATGGCCTTTAGTGTACAGTTTAATGTCTCCACAAGACCATTAGTCTGGGGATGGCAAGGGGTTCTCTTTAGGTGCTTCACCCCACAGCACTCACACAGACAAGCCAGCAGGTCTGACATGAAATTGGCAACTCTGTCAGTCAGTATTTCTCTTGGGAAACCTACCCTGCTGAAAATCTTTAGCAAAGCATTTGCCACCTTCTCTGCCTCGAAGGAGGAAAGAGCCACTGCCTCAGGGTATCTAGTAACATAATCTACCACCACTAGGATATAGTGGCCCCACAATATCCATAGTTATGCACTGAAATGGCTATTCAGTCACAGGCAAAGGCAGCAAAGGAGCTCTGACCTTGTCTCCTGCCTTGCCTACTTTTTGGCACTGCTCACAGGTCCTGCAGTACCTTATTACATCCCTGACAATCCCAGGCCAATAAATGTCTGCATAATACATCTCTTGGTATGCTTTATGCCCATATGATGCACAAAAGGAATGTTGTGGGTTATGGCTAGAAGTGCCAGATGGTAGGGTCTGGGCACTACCAACTACTGCATTAATTCACCTTCTAGCCCTTCCTCAAGGGTCCACTCTATACAGTAACACTTTGTTCTAGTATACAAATTCCCCTGTTCCTTGAGAATTAGGTGCTTCCCTAGCTACCTCCCTCAAGCCTCTTAGCGTATGGTCTGAGAGCTGAGGCTGTATCAACTCTCTCTTTGTAACTCTTCCCAGCTCCCCTTCCACAGGAATTTTGGTGTCCTCTGACAATGGTGCCTCACTGTCAGCCTGGGTACTATGACTCACATCTCCCTTGCAGTCACACTGTCCAAGGGAACATCAATGTCCGCTAGCAGCTGTGGATCACCTTCAGTCTCACTGCTACCGCTGCTACCAGGTAGGAGTGAGACTGCTACCTGGTAGCAGTCTCACTGCTACCAGGTAGCTCCCTCCCTGAAGTAGCTATATCACCAGTCCTGGCTTCAATTGTGCAGTCTTTCTGGGTCTCACCCCAGGTTACCAGACCCACATGCCTCTCTCCAAGCCAGATTGTATGTCACTGCATGCACACAAGGTAAGGCATTATCAAAATCATTCCCTATGAAGACATCTGCAGGATATTCCCAAACACAGCTACTTGCCTGCTTCCTTTTCCACCCTCCCATTCAAGGTGAACCATGGCCAAAGGCATTTGGAATGGTATCCCTCCTAATGCTCTGACCAAAGTGGACTGACAAAGCATGTACTACTCCTCTTTAACCACTACAGGTGTCACAATGGTTATACCAGATGCTGTGTCTCTCTCTTGGCAGTGGTCTGTTTTCCATCCACCAAGATTGGATATAAACTCTGCTGGTAGTTTGGTACCCCTGTTGTCTCCAGACAACTTACCAACTGCCATTCAGTTATTCCCACTTGCTGGCTTCCCCAACTTTTTCCCCACTTTGCCTCCATGGACATCTATATGTGACATGATGCCACTGGTTACATTTAAAACATTTAACCATTGATCCTGGCTGTATATCTAAACTTGTGGCTTCCCCTGTTACAGGTGGACTCTGTTGGGGTGGTCCAGGCTGCCCACCATGGGTTCCCTTATTTCCATGTGCAGCACTGGATATCTCTTTCCTGTGGAGTGATACCCTGATTGCTAGGTATAGATCCCTTTTTTCCTCAGCTCATCTGCAGAGTTGCATTCCCTGTCTGTCAACCATATTCTTATGTCCTCAGGTAAAGTGCTAAGGGCTTGTTGCCTCACCAAACATATGCTAGCCCTTGAAAATTGGTGACCTGACACCCACGCACCCACCTATGAAAATAAGTGCTTAGTTCAGCAATATAATCACATACACTTTCATCTGCCTTGCTTCTATGCTCACAAAACTTTTTTCTGTAAGCCTCAGGTTTTAACTTAAAACATTCCAATAAACACTTTTTAATTGTATTCTAATTTAAGCAATCAGTATCAGAAGATTTAGAAACAGCAGTTACAGCTTTACCATGGAATAAGTGGTCAGGAGCCATACCAAGAGCCCTTGGTCAACATTATACTGTTTGTATACTCTTTCAAATATATGAATAAAACTATCAAAATTATCACCTTCTTGGTAATGAGGAAGAAGTTTTACTGACATTTATTGCTTCTGTGGTACGGTTACTCCCTTCCCCATTACTTTCTACAAGGACCAGCCACAACTAAAGTTTTAAATATATTTAATAATAAATAAGAAAAGAACACAAAATATTGAATATATATTTATAGTAAGTCCATAGAGCTCAGATAATAGGAAATATTGAAAAGAACATCGATGGACAGACTCAGACAAATAAAGAAAAACAATATCTAAACTAAGCTTCAATATATTCCTGACTAATCTAAAAGAATTACTGTTCCCTAGTTGAGTCACTTACTACTGCAAGGCAAGATGCTGTAGGTGAGGGTCTTTCTAGTCAGGTTCCCCTAAACAGAATACTCAACACTCTGAGATTTCTCTTTGTAATGTGTAAATAAAATTTCCAAGAGGGCTGGCAGAATCACCTCATCTGGTCTTGCAGTATTCACCTTTGAAGCTGAGACAGGAATTTAGCATAGACAGCTACAATACTCATCTAAATGTTTATGTCAGTGCCTGGGGATTTCCCTGTTTTTACTGAGCTAATGAACAAAAGCTTCTTCCAGACCTAGCATCTCCAGCCCTATTCAGCACTGTGGGGTGACATTTATTGGTTTAATAGCTCATTTACATTTTCCTTATTTTCTTTAAAGTAAGCTAGCTGGAGCATTTAATTCAGTTGCTGTAATACATGTACATTTACTTTCATCTCAGTAGGATGCACTATTGCTACATTTTAACACAAGCAAACCTCACAAATACATTTTCAGCATAAGCAATCAGTTTGATATACAAATGACACACAGCTCTAATACATTTGTAACACCAGTATCTGGTATAAATCAGTTTCATGTTCAAAAGACATATCATTCTTTACAAAACTCCAGCTGGCTATGCTGGCACTTGCCTATATTATCACAGAGGGAAAAAAACAGAATGGAATCTACAAGGATGCTTTATAGCTTCTTGACTAGCTCCACCATGCTGAAAATCACCCGATTATGCACTAATTAGCATATAAGAAACACACCTGCTAGCTATCTAAGTATGTTAACTCTGTTGCTGCTCCTTAGTAAATGATGCACACCTCCACACCCCTGCATGCACCTACAGGAAAATAAGGCACACGTAGAAAAACTTGGCATAGATTAAGGTCTAAAAATGAATTGAGGTTTGCGCATCCTGTATTAGAACTCACAAAAATGCATACATCAGCAACACACACACACACACACACACACACACACACACACACACACACACACACACACACACACACACACACACACACACACAAACACACACACAAACACACACACACACACTGCACAGAAATAGTTACACGTCAGTCAGAGAGAAACCTGCCATTCATTCATTCCTTCTTTTCCTGTGATTGACAGAGATTACACATTTGCATGACAAATGGAGAGGATGACACACACCTTGCACATTGTGCACTGCTTACATGCATTTCCACCCTTCACCTACCTATATACATCTGTATAAGTGTAGCCTGACACTTCCCCCTGATGTCACTGTTGACATCCATTGTAAACAAACAGTCTGGAGTACCTACTCAAAGTGTAACCATGTACATGGTTACAAAAATTTGAGATTCAGGAATTCTAATGACTTTGGACCTCATTTGAATCAAAACCATGGTGACAGACCTGAATCTACATGGTTGGTAACCATGTATGTAAATACAATGAACGGGACATCAATGTTGGAAACACAAGTTGGGGTATTCAGTGGACATATATCTGAATGGATAAATACATTTGTGGATTTTATTTGGCCCTATTCAGTTGGCTACATACTGTATACACTTAACATGACAGGTATGATTCATGGGTTTTCCAGTTGTAGCTGTGTACAGTAAGTTTACATATATATTCTTCATTTGGGGAGTGGGAGAGCAAAGCTGTTGTTTTGTCATGGCACTTAAACTTTATTGTTGCTATTTACTCTAGATTTGTAGCATCCACCCTGTGTAGATATGTCAGATTGCATCTAATATTACTCATTTAATTCAGTTCTGTCCAAATATGATCCCTTTTATTTCCTGTTTTTTCATGTAGACTCCTTTCTATGGCTGTATTCAAAAAGTTTTTGAATACATGGGCAACACTAGCACAGAGACAACATTACAGAGCTTCATAGGACCATAGGATCATAGGAGGCTACTAGGATAATGATCCTAGGGATCTTACAAGCCTAGACACATTTTACTCTTATTTCCCTGATCAGCACCTATCATCCCTGTCCAAGAAGGACATAGTTGGATCCCCTGCAGTGAATTTATGGTTACCCATCCAGTCGTTCAGATTGCGTTTAAAGAGGGCTAATGAAATTCTCTGCTTGACATGAAATGGGAGTCTGTTCCAAAGGTGTGGCAACCTCTGGGAGACAAATATGTCTCTCCAGCAAGTTCTGTGAAAGTCACATACCAGGTTAAGGCCATTACAGTGGGTGACCCATGTACAATTTGACCTACAGATATGCATCATTTCCAATAAAGCAGGCTCAAAGATTGCCTTATATGTAAGGCAGACATCACCTCTGAGTAGTCTGTATGAAACAGAATAAAGTGACAGTGATTTGAGATGATCCTCATAGGACAGATACTGAAGACCTTGAATTTTCCTTGTGAGGAAACTTTGTGGTCTCTCCAACTGCTGCAGGTGCTTGGAAATGTACATACCAAAAGGGGCATTGTACTCAATTATTGGCCTGATGAGGGGAAGAGTACAGTGAGGTTATAACTTCTTTTTCTTTCTTGAGGCAATGCCCTTACTTATGAGATGAGCAAAATAAAATGCCCTTCTTACCACTGTGGAGACATTGATCAAAGGTAAGGTTGCTGTTAACCTGTGTGCATAGGTCTTTCACCACTGATTACATACTTAGGGTGTTGTTATTGATGTGGTAGTTAGCAGAAACATCACTCTTAATATAAGGGATGATAATACATTTTTTGCACTGAATTTAAGGCCATGACTTTTTCACCAGTCATTAGCTTGTGTAAGGCCCTCTTGTAGAATGTTGACATCATTTAGAGATTCTATGACCACTTCCAGTTTGCAGTCATCAGCAAACTTTGTCAGCCACAGACCTTTAGTTTTAGCTTGCACTTTGGAGAAATAGATTTCAAACAGTATAGGTCCCAGGACTGATCCCTGTGGAACACTACTGGTAATAGCTGTGCTGCTGGAGGTGGAGACCCCTATATTGACTATATGGATTCTATTAGTGAGCTAGTTAGCAAGCCACCTAATGATATATGGGTTGATATCTAGCCAGGGGAGCTTAATTATGCCTGACTGGAGGATAGTGTCAAAAGCCTTGGCTAAGTCTACGTAGGATGTATGCACAGATTTCTCCTCATTAAGGACCTTGGTGACTGTCTCAAAGATGTCCACCAGGTTTAACAAGCATGATGTCGCTTTGACAAATCCAAATTGAGTAAGGTCATGTGTTTGGAGGTTACCAATGTCTTTGTTGATAAGGTCCATGATGATTCTCTCCATGGCCTTGCAGATAAGGCTAGTCATTCTAATAGGTCTATAGTTTCCCATGGTCGGTGAAGTACCACCTTTGTGCAAGGGGATAACAGTGGCCTTTTTCTATTTGGCTGGGATGAAGCCAGTGCTTACATTATGATTAAAAAGAGTACCCAATGGTATTGCTAATTCTTGTTTGAGCCCATGTAGGACACAGCCTGGGATGTTATCAGGTCCCATGGATGCTGTGTATTTGAACTTAGAGAGGGTGTTCACGACCTGCTCTTGTGTGATACAGGGTAGAGGACAGGTGGTAGGTATGTCTTGAGTTAAGTGTGGTGGGGAAAGGGGAGTGAAGTTTTCACAGAACCTGTTGGATAGTAGGTTAGCAATGTCCACAGGCTTGGTATATGTGCTATCATTAACTACCAGTTTGGCACAAATCTGAGCCTTTCTTTTTAGGTTACAGATGTAACTAAAGAATGCCTTATGGTTGTCCTTAGTTGAGAAAGCTAATCTGGATTCATAGTTAGCTTTGTAGGACTTCACAAGGAGTCTTATTTGAGTGTTTAGCTGAGGAGGGAGTGTTTCCACTTTGGGGCTCACTCACTCTTATTCTTAGACAGCAATTTCATCCTCTATTGTAAATGTCAGTTGTCCACCAGACAGGTTTGCTCTTCCTTGAGGAGCTTGTTTTGCTCCTATAAGGTACAACTGAGTCAATGCAGTTGTTCAGGTGTTTGAATAAAGCATTTGTGTAGAACTTGGAATACCTGCCAGTTCAATCTGAGGGAGGAGGTGCAGTGAACCTATTTATACCATTCCGTAAGAGGTTATAATCTGCTTTGGAAAAGTTTTCAAGTTTAGTTTGTGCTACAGGGGGAGGGGGTAAGGTGTGATAGTAACTTCGAACAAGACTGATCTATGGCCAGATTTCACCAGAGAAGACATCACAATAGGGGTGCTACAGTGGTCCCCTATATTGGTAAGCACCCGATCCAGGATGTTGGCACCCCTTGTGGGGATGTCAACAAGTTGGTCCAGGACATTGGAGTTAATGAAGCCAAGGAACCTTTGGGCAAGTGAGTTTTCACATGAGTAATTTCCCCTGTCAATGGATGGGTAGCTAAAGTCACCCAAAGCCATGGTGTTCAGCTGTATCTTGATAGACTCAAGTAGATCCAAATAGGAGGAGTGGGTGTCCTGATTCATGGAGGGGGCCTGTAGATGTCAATGCCTTGAACAGGTGTCCTACTAAAAGTTAATTGCACCTGACGTATCTCCAGGGAATCATGTTGTCTAACCAGTCTGGAGGTGTATTTATCTTTAATGAATATTCATTAGCATGAAATTCAACTATTTATGCTTTAAATTGCATGCCATGAAGTTTATCCCATTTGTGCGAGTGACTGCTGCTACACAGAGTTTCCTGAACTGGAAACTTTTTGCGGCTGTGTGCGTCATGCTGTGATGTGCACTCGGTCAAAAATGACCGTGTAGGCTTTCATGAATCCCATTCATAGAAAATAACGATGATAGTGAGGTTTTAGTATCAGGTGATTCTTTACTTAAAAGGGACAGTAAAAGGACTGTGTTAAATCGAAAACAGTAAGAAAACAGTATTCTCCTTGCCTCATCCTAAATTGATTGATGTGGTTACAGTGCTCCCAAAGTTTTGTAAGATGAAGTCAAAGTATAATAGGATATTAGTGCATGCTGGGACCATTGAGTTGAAATTCATTCTATTAAGTCATATGGAAAGGGCAATTTTGCAAATACTGGAATTTCTGGAAACAAAGTCAGTTGTAGTAATACTAAGTAAAGTAAAGAATTCACCAAAATGGAATGATTACATGCTTGCTAAGGGTCATCAGTTTAACCTATTGTTTTGACAGTTATGTACTGTTTTAGGACTAAATTGATTACTATTTGGGAGGAGTGTACATGGCTTAAGAATGTTTGCAAGGGATCAGTTTCACTTAAGTTATTATGGAGTAGAATATATCACTGGCACATTTTCTGAATATATTACATCTTTTTATCATAAAAAATTTCACAATCACAATAAACTTTTAATCTTCATAACTTATTAAAGTTCTCAGTTCATGAATCCACTTCTTTTACGTTGATATTTGGAAATAGTATGAAAAGATTTGCTATAGCTTTATTTGATAGCATGGATAAAATTAGGTTACTGGTATCCTACAGCACCCCTGATATAGATAACTCTAAGCATAATGGGTTCTTAAGGCATTTGGATAATTGTTTGCATGAGAAAAATATTCTCTTTGCTAATTTCAGTTATCTGGATATTAACTATTAACAAGGAAAATTTTACCTAAAAAAAAACATTCCCATAGTTCTTTATTGATATTTTAGATTTTCATGGTTTGAAGCAGTCAGTCAATTATAGTAATATACATTAAAGAATATTAGACCTTGTTTAAACCAAAGTGGATTAATTACAGTTTTAAAAACTGGACTATCCTTGAGAGGGTCTGATCATAAGTCAATATGCTTCAAAACAGAAAGGTGTAAAAACACATTGAAATCCAGGAAGTTTTGTAATTATAGGACAATTAATGATTTGTTCATAAAGGATTATTCCAAAAGATATTAATTGTGTTCACATTATTTAAGAGAGAATTTTGAGTTAACAGTAAGGAATAGTGTTTATAAAAATAATAAACTATCTTACTGATGAGGTAAATCACTCTCTAAATGAAAAAAGATTATCTCACAATGACAAATAAAATCAAACTTATGAGTCAGGAAAGGTAAAGAAGATCCCCGGGATTCATGAACCTTGCGCCAGGCGCCAGCATAGCGTCGGCGTTATAAAGCCAAATATGGCCACCGAGCGATTCAGGTATGAAGCAATCCCACGTGCACTACCGGCGTGCGCCGGACCAGCGCCGCCCCCGGTGTAGGTATGCTAATCACACTGTGTGCGGTATTGCACCATGCAAATGAAGGCAAATAGCGATTCACGAAGTGGGGCATGCGTAGCGTAAGGGCACGGCAATGTAAACCGAAAAAAACGGTTTACATTTACCCAAACATGACCAAGGAGTAACGGAAGGCTGTCAACGTCAGGTATCATACAGGTGCAATATGCCAAAGGCGAAAGGCACCGAGAATGTCCAAAGAAAACATGCACAAACTGTAAATAATGACAAGATGTCACGTATGTAGCAACCACAGCAGAAGCCCGGTTATGTGTACAGAAGGTGCAAAGCAATGAAATAATATGACAATGTCCTAAAAGAGCTGTATAATACACATCAGCTGTACAGCCACCACACACCATAGTATGTATGGAAAGCCTCAACCCCAGCGCAAGGGTTGTCAAGGAGTGGTGGCAGTGTTCGGCGCCGTAACCATGTATTAGCAGTCAATGCCATGCAAATGAGGCAGATAATAGTGAATCGCAAAGCTGGCGCCGGTGTAAGGATGGAGCAAGCGGCGGAGCGGTACTACACCGAGGAGTGGCCTACACGAGATACATGTCAATCGTAGAGGGGTGTGTCACTGTAGGAGGAAGCATATTGGAGGCCAGCAAACCTGGGCTGTACAATGCACATCACAGCAGCAGGACCAGCGTGTGAGGAAATAGATGCGCTGAGAGTACATAATGCGCGCACAGATGCATGTGCACGAGGATGACTATGTTCCCCAACCCAGTCATGTGACGGCCTCCCCATCAACAACCACGGATATAGGAAGGTAATGCGGAGAATATGAGGAAATGCGGAAGCAGTGTAATTGGAGCCGTAATGAGCAATCAACACCAATCAATCCAGGAAGGGCAAACGGCGGCAGCCGACAACTCTGTATGCAGACTCCTGCATAACGGGAAAGGGGAGGCATATGAATGCAAAGATAGTAGGGGATGTAGTAGAAATGCAAAGAACAAAGAACTGAAATAGCACAGCCAAGTACAGAGGTAGCATAACTGCGGCTGCAGATAAAATGCATCATATGCCATGTGCCTGCAGGATGCAGTAATGTAAGATGCAAAGCTAAGCCAATGCAGGCAACTGTAATGTAACACTAAAGGCAATACCGTTGCAGTTGCAACCGTAAAACACGCAAATAATCCATGGATACGGCTGCACAGACACACCCAATGACATCACCGGGTATACAGCACAACAGTATAAAGTGTGAATGCACACAACACACAGCGATTTCCCAAACGCCGCACCGTGAGGGTGTAAACACACGGGAAACTTTTAATATGTATATGGTGGGTGCAGCCGTGGCCGTGATGCATAGGTATGTGGCAGAGACAGACGGAGTTGCGGAGGACGGTGCCGACAACTACCGTAGGCCTCACAGGAGAAGGAGAGTGTTCAGACCAAGGGTGACCTACCAGGTGTTGCAAGACCTGGAGATAGTAGAGCGCTACAGGGTGGACAGGGACACGTTACAGCAAATAGTGGAGCTGTGCCGGCCACGCCTGAGAACAAGAGACAACAGAGGGGGAGCCCATCCCAGTGGACACAAAGGTATGTGTGAGCTTGCGAATACTGGCTACAGGTACCTTTCAAAGGCCAACCGGGGATATAATGGGTATCTCACAGGCATCAGCATCTAGGGTACTACACCAGTTCCTGGATGCCATGTTACGACATGCCCATGAGTATATAAACTTCCCCAGATCTCAGGAGGAGTTGGCTAGCAATATGCGCCGCTTCCACCATGTGGCACAATACCCGGAGGTACTGGGTGCGATCGACTGTACGCACATAGAAATCAAGTCACCGCCCGAGGAGCAGGGTAGACGCTACATAAACCGCAAGGGATACCCCTCCATCAATTGCCAGGTCGTGTGCAATGCGCAGGGCATTATCATGGATGTGTGTGCTGGCAGCCCTGGAAGCTTCCACGACTCCCACATCTGGCATGCCTCACAGCTGTATCAGGTATTCGCCAGGGGGGACATCACACAAGGTCACCTTGTGGGGGATGCTGGCTATGCACTGGAGCCGTGGCTGATGACACCCATCAGAAATGCACACACACACATGCAAGAACGCCATAATGAGGCACACGCACAAACCAGAATAATCATAGAGCGTGTGTTTGGGATGTTGAAATCACAGTTCTGGTGCTTGGATACATCTGGTGGAGCCTTGCAGTACTCTCCAGGCTCATGTGCCCACATATTCATAGTATGTTGTATGCTACACAATATGATTCTGCGGAAACAGCTGCTGCAGGGACATAATGGTGTAGGGCCACCAAGCCCGCCACAACTGCCAAGGCAAGCACAGGCACAGGGCGTTCAGCGCCATGAACACGCTGTGCCAGCCCCAGTAGGTAGACGGAGGCGTACCCAATATGCCTACGCCCTGGCAAAGAGGGAACGCATAGCACATACTTTGACAGTGTAGGCCCCATGGACTGACACCTCCTTACCTGCACACACAGTGAAATGGACGCCACACAAACATGTCCGCCCGTAATGTGTACCGTATGGCCGGACCTATGTGTGACTCCAACAAAGGCACCACCCAAACACTGCACACCCAATAGCCAGCAGAGCATGGAACGCCAACACCTCACCGCACGCCGGTTCTACAGCACACGGCGTAGCCATATGCTGCCACTATCGCCGCAAGTCGACCACATATGTACTTATGTGCATACACAGATACGGAAATAGATATCAGTACACATGTAGAAATATATGTACGCATACACAGATATAAAGTACAACAGGTTAATATAGAACCCAGGGATGCAAGTTCACAGATAAGTAAGACGCGAAATCGCCACATAGTAAACATAGTGACCGACAACCCGATCATCCGGGAGGGTGGGCAGAGCAGGTAACGCCAGCCATGGAAATGTCAACCTGCATCAATACATATCCGTGTCGGGATGATCACCAGTCCGTGGTACAGTAACGGGAGCTGTGCCTGTAATATCCATAGAATATGAGTGCAGAGATAGACCTCGCCGATGCGGCCAACGTAGGTATTGTGTGCAACCGTCGGTGCGAAAGCGGCAAGCATACCAGTGAAGTGTACGTCATTATGAGGAACGTACCTCATTTGGGGTCTAAAACAGTTCATGTTCCTCGCAGTTCCTCAAAGTTCCACATTGAAAATTTCTGTCAAACATCCATTGTTAGGAATGTATTTAAATGACATCCTGGTAAATAGAAATTAATCATAGTAATTCATTAAAGGTTCTTCATTGTAAGTAAATCAGCATATGTTAACCATCCTATGACCTACTTAGCTGAAGTTGTTACTATGCCATTAGTATGTGTTCCACATTATGCCCATTTGTTCCACATTACTAATGTGTGTGTTCCTCATTTTGGAAATAGAAGGTTGAGAGCCATGGCGGCAATATGTGTATGTGTGGGGTGAGGTTGTCGTGTGTTCCATTGTGTGTGTGTAATGTGTGTGCCACTGTAAAATGTGTATGTAGGTGACATGTCACAGGCGGAGTGTAATAACATGCGTAGGTATACAGTACAGGAACCATAGGCGTATGTACAGCAGTACCCACAAAGTAGTACTGACATCTCCTCAGTGGCTATGCGTGTGGCGACGTAAAACGATGCAAAGCGGAAATGTCCCAGAATGTACCACAGGGCCATAGCCAACAGGAGATGCAAAGGACGCATGTACAAACCATGACCGTATGCATGGCGGCCATAAGGTAGACTCAACACGATACGTCGGCAACGTTACACAGCATCAGGCTTGTAGGCCGAAAATACGAATGTGCTACCCGGCACCGATCGTGAACACTTACGGTCCGTAAATACCGCTGTGTGTTCCACGACCGTTAAGTAAGCAAGCGCACGAATAGGAGGCTACCGGTAGCATACAGGCCGTCCCAAGTATAGGACCACAATCACCGTAACTATCAGTGACAAAATGCCAATGGATAGTAGGCACGGACGAACATCCGCAGATATATAACCGATGTGAAGGAGGAATACGTGCAGGAAGCACACATGCAGGTGATACCGACACCACGACATCAACAAAACAAACATTCCCAGAACAACAGACAGGTAACCTGCAGCTCCCCAAGCAGGGATGGAGCACACACACAAGCATATCTTGTATGTATAAATGCAAGACCCACACCCGCACCGTCACCCACATCCGCAGATATACCCCATCGCACATATCAAAGGGATAACAGCTAAAACCGTAGCAAAACATACAGGCAGTCAATGACAGCAGCATACCCGCAACAAGCCGTGGGAAACACTAGCAGCAGCTGATGCATCCTTGCATCCGTTGTGTACATGAATATAACAGCTATGTTACACATCTGAATGCACAATGCCATCGACAGACGCCGCCAGGACACGGACACCCACATGTCAAACAGAATACCATACCCAACACACACAATCCACGGCTAACACCACAGCGTAATGTACCTGACACCACACATAGCGTATGCAGTCACACAAACATTATACAATACATACCATCCCCACGAAGGTAGTGCAAATAACTAATGGCCACACGAGGAATGAACCATGGCCTAGTTTCCGGTAACGCATTGAATGGAGGAGGATCACCAGTGATATGCGCATAAGTACACACCGAGGAACAGCTATTGGCGTGATGAACCCACATACCTCAGGTGACGACGAATAAAAGGAAGACTCCCTGGATATTCAAACCGTATGTTCACAACGAACACAAACGCAATCGAAATAAAATAGTGAGAGGAAGATATTGACGAATACAGAAGTGAAGGCCGGAAAGGTATGTCGAACCCACGAGATGTACTGATGTGTAACGCATGATACGTATGACTAATCTGCACTGTATGTGAACGATGTGTGTAAGTAAAGATACCTGTCCATTAGGCAGAGAGTGGTGAAAGGTGGTCATGTAATGCTAAGCCGCGGAGCATACCAACGACTGCGGACAAGGTGTGCACAGCAGTGGGACAACATGTACACAGACATGATAACCCAAGGTCCGCCATAGGGATTCCAAACACAGAACAATGCCACCACCGCCAATGCTGTCAGTGGATATCAAACAATGAAGCCCCCCAGCAGGGTATAGCCCATCTATGTATAGTGTGACAGCACACATGTGCATGGGCATATCCCGTCGATGTCATACGGAATGTGCGATGTGCACGTATCCCACGCAGTAGGCGTGACTATGTCAATTATGTGTAATGCAAAGCTGTCATGATGGATATGTTCAGAAATCATAGACAGTATCACAGGCATAGCATGCATGATGGAGGGATGGCCTAATGTTATGTACATAAACAAGATATGTATGGCCTGCACATATGGGACAATGTAGTAGCAGAATAGGTACCCGAAATGGAGGGAACAGCAAGTAACCATGTCCAAACGTTCTGTAGCAGGTGCAATGTGTGCCACAATGATGTCTGGCAGGGCCGTGTGTAAACACATGTGCAATGTACACAGTAGTGTCACCCCCCCCCATGGTAGTGTCCACCGAACGGCAGAAGTGGATGTCAACTGTATGTCTATACAGTACTTCCGCTGTGGTGGTACCATGGGTCTGTGTCACCCTACCAGCAAGGGAGCTATCACATGACTAGTGACACAGTGTGCCCCTGTGGGATGTGCACAGGACCTATGTCCCACAGCACGGTGTGTGTCCAGTCTGTGGATGTCACACAGACGCCCGGGCTGAGCAATGTGGCATGTGTGCACACATGCAGGACTGCTCCTCCCACCCTGCCCACTGCAAACGCCATGTAGGAGTACTACATGCATCAGTACTGCGGAGAACATGGCCCATGGCAGAGTAGATTAAACCCCTGTGTTAGTGGTATGCAGGTGAGTACAGATGTGTTACATGGCTGTCATTTGCATATGTAAACTGTCTGAGCCGGGTAGAGATCACAGCATGACTATACTGAGACATGTAACGTTGTATCCATTGTGTAAGGTACACCACACATGTGTTATTGTAACACTGCCCGCGTGTACATGTGTGTATGGCACAGGTAAAAGGGCACCCAAGGTATCAGCTAGACATACGGTCCAGAAAAGCGTGGTCCTGCACATGTGTACCCACGCCATGGTGGAATATGGCAACCACAGCACCATGTGGGGCATGTGTGTGTACATCAACCATGTACAACGTGATATGCATGTATAGGGACAGTATCCATGTGATACACACTGCATGACTGTCACTATGCAAAGGTGATGTGTATGCACTATGTGTGATGTAACTGATGCAATGATATCTACATGATATATCTGCCACACTGACACCTGTATGGTTGTTAGCAATATGAGTAGGATGAGATAGAATGCTGCCAGGTATGTAGATGTGGTATATGTAGGCATGGACAATACTGTGTGACAGCAGGTAGTGTACGTATGCAAATACTGAGCATGAGGGGACACATGTCTGAGGACTGTGCAATGTCACACGTCCCTGACTTGTTGTAGTTAGCATGATATGCCTGCACCACTGTGTGACCTGTACAGGAGGCACATGGCGTAACATCCCGAGACATAGGGTACGATGTGATGCTGTATGTGTACATTGGCAATAGCATAAAGTGGAATGGCGCTGAAGGGCAAAGAGCGGATCATGTCTGATGTGATACCCTCTGTACCACCCCAACCACCCATGCAATAGTATGACAGGTGGCCAGCATGGGATGTGGTGTGCTGTGGCACATAAGCCCAACAAGGGTGCCAGTAAAGGCATGCAGGTAGTCAATGAGTGTGTGAAGCATGCATGTCAAGATGTGGCCCAGTGCCATACTGAATGGCCCAGTCATGGGTGTACAAATGCAGCCCCATACGTCCAATGCAGTACCACCCATGTGTAGTGTGATAGATGTGGTAGTGTGGTGGTCAGGGTACACAACGTACATGAATGGGCTAGCAGTCAATGCAGTGTGCTGCTGCAGAGACATGTAACAGCCAGGTTGGCGGGATACAACAACTACGGTGATTGGAGGTGACATTGGGACTGTGTTCCCGGACATAACATGTGCATGGCAGTACTATGTATGTGTCCACAGGGTTAATACAATGTCCAGCCAAGGATTGGAACCCTGTAGTGAGTGAGAGTGTGTATTGTTGGTAGGTACCCCATTGGCAGGCACGATGCCAGCAACATCTGTGTTGGCAATGCCTGCATGACTGTGGTATGCTGCATTGAATGTGGATGTAGTCAAACAGCAGAGACATACCACCACACTGCGTGAGGGCCCACACTGCAATGTCTGGTAGTCATGTGTAGGTAGCTAGCTGTGGAGTATGTGATGAACCATGAGGACACACCATGACTGTCAAGTGACACACCACACACAGGTGAACATAACTACGGTGCAACAGCCTGCACATGTGCCCATACAGCATGTGTGCATGGAACAGGAATACCACTGTGGCGTCTGTGAAAAGGCCAGTACCACCATGTCTCTGTGTGGAATAGCATGGTCCCTACCAGTGTGTAAATGTAGCAGAAGTGCACTGTGATCAGTGTTGGCATAGGCACGTAGACTGTCCATCGTACGGGGTGCCATGCCATCAACTACCTCTGTCAGTGGATGTCAGTAATACCGGCTGTAGAGTGTATGTACCATGCATGCTGCTATGGTTGTGTGTTTAGGGTGTGGCTAGCAGGGATGAGAAGCATGGATGTTCAGCAAACAGAGGGGGGATGTGTTTAGGCATAGAACACAGACACATGCACGTTTGCTGCATGCCGAGGGTAGTGTAGGTATGGTATGTGTCGTAATGTGTCACCCAGCTATGCGTGCTGCATGGCTAAGCATGTGTGGGTACATGGGAGTCCATACTAGGGAAGGGCGTGTTGCTGTCAATACATAGCAGTAGCAACTGTCCTAGGTGCAATGTACAGTATGCCAACACGGCCAGCATGTAACCTGTGGTGTACAGTGTATTCACTGTCGCGTGTCACAATGTGCATAGCGGTCACGAACATGGGTATCTGAACATGGATTACCTATGATGCAATGTGTCTTGGGAATATACAGTATGTGTGTAAATCACTGTGTGGTGTGGGAACCACCCACCCGTGTGTGTTGCAGTCCAGGTATGTGCCTGGGAGGTATGATCTGTGTACAATCTGGACTGGCAGGTGTGCCGTGTAGGGCATGGAGGCAGGTCCCAGGCACTGCAGATAAATGACATGTGTGCTGTACTGTGTGTGCAGTGCTTGTGTACAGCACAGTGGAGGGTGTAAGCATTGTCACACATCACTGCATGCTGTGCCTACCTGTGACAGCCCTGCCGGAGACAGACATGTGACACGGTGCACAGGCAGCATAGCATGTGAAGATGTACATGTGGGCTGCACACCTTAGGCAGATGTCCACAGGTCATGTGTGCCATGGTAGTGTGGTTGAACACGGCTATCAGACTGGACAAACACTACATGCCTGCATAACTACAGTATGACCATAGTCAACAGTCCCAGTGACAGAGTAGGCCAATGTACACTATCCCTGCGTGCAGACCACTGGCTACTGGACACCTGGCTAGACACACACCTGGAGGGTTAATTCACCATTGAGCCATCACATGTCCCAGTCCATGTGGGCCGTACAATGTCATCACAGGGTGGTCAAAATAGCAGGTGGCAAGGCAGACACGGTGTACCAGGTGATGTGTCATGTGTGCATATGTCGACTAGCACAGCCGTTCACATGTCTGCAACATACTGGTGAACGATGTATACTGTTACATGATGTATGGAACTGCACTGTCACCCACTGCAGGGCCATCTGACACAGGTGTGTTGTGACAGGTGTAACCCATGTTTGCACAGGATACACACCGCTGTTGTAGGCAGCCATGCTGGTGGCTACCAGTGATATATGCAGTGGTCATACAGACATACCGTACACAGTGTTCATGCAGGAATGTCCATTGTCGTGGACGATGTGCTGCTATGTGAATGTAGGTGTGTGTTGTGAATGTTACACATCCAGAAGACACCATCTGGTGCAGTCATGGTTGTCAACACCAGTACACACATCCACAGCAGTCAGAACCCAGTCCTGACAATGTGTGTCAGTCACCCTCGTACTGTGTGACATATGTGCACATGGCGGAACACCTCCCACTGTCATGTAAGCTGGCTACATGATGGCTGGAATGTGCTGTAGAAATGTACAATGCTGGTAGCCCAATGAAGTACCTGGAATCAGACACAGTACGCTATGTCAGCCATGTAAACCATGCACAACAATGACCACCCAACAGAGACAAACAATGCATTGACACATGGAACATGTGCACATGACAACCCCCAATGAGTTATGTTGCACATATTGATGTACAATTGTCATCTATGTCCATAGCATGGATGCAGACACACATACTCCACAGGTAGTACCATGTGATGTAGGTAGGGGGCATTGCTCGTGTACATGTCACAGTAGCTGTACAGACACATGTCCTGCATAGCCGTCATGTAGGGGTAGCTGTGGTATGTAACTGCTGGACATGCCCGTACAAATGACCATGTCCCACAGGGGATGTGTTATGTGTGTACCACATGTGACGTGCTGACAACAAGCTGTGATGTGTACGGCTGCCGGTGTACCTGTGTGACATTGTCTGTGATGGGTGCAAAGGCATATAGTATCGTATTGCATGCCCACAAGCCCCACATAGGTGCATAGCCTCAACATACAATACAAGGAGTGTGTGGGATGATAGCAACCCACAGGAGGAGATGGGTATGGACGGCAGCCCACATACACATGTGTGTGTATGGTGTTCACGTCCACGACACATGAGCATCTGAGAGGCTAGTGTTACAGCTGTACAGGGTTGCATGCATATATGTTCAGCAACATCCCTGTGTGTCCCACCACTGGCCCGTGGACCGATGGACACCAACCAAATGTGCAGATATGAGATGTGCACAGCACATCACAGATGCCTACTGTAGAACAGGCTTACCGTGTAGACATGTGCACAGTAGGTCTGCGCCAGCTGCAGTCAAACATGTAATGTGCTGAACCACACCAATAGTCCAGGCCATGCCACAGATGGGCGTGCATGCATCTGTGTATGTATGGCTGTGAATGTCTCCTGCATAGCAATATAGCTGTGTCACCGTTGTGAACAACAATATGAATGGGTTATATGTGTGAGGGGTGCGTCATACGCGTATGGTTTGATCGACGATACCATCAGTGACCCTGCTATGTGAACATCCCCGTCCCCATACATGGATACCTATGCTGTGCCCAACACCACATTCACAGAGGGAGGGATGGCGGTGTGTAGTGCAGCAGCAGACATGCGGGTGGCAGCATGGCAGCAGGCACTGGATGTACACATATGTGGTACCCACATCAGTGCAGGCAACCATCCATGTGCACGGGATAGCGGTGTGTGTCCACATACAGCACTGTGTTGATCAATATCCCAGCACATAGCACCTGCCTGGGTTACAGTGTATGCATGGATGTGTGATACCTGCATGCACCAGACACACCCTCAGCAAGCAGCGTGCAGCATACCTTGCTTGAGGCCAGTGTCCACACCATGGCGATAGACATGTTGAATGTCCATATACACATAGCAATGACATATGGAATGAACAGCCACCCTGCCAATATCGTAAACCCCCAGGTGGATCACAACCCAGTGCCCTGGCATACCATGCAGACCTGCCCAGCAAGGCTGCATGAGCTATCACAGTCCTACATGGTGCAATGGACAAAAGGCACTCTCACTATCAACCATACACAGCAGTAATGTGGCGGTGATGCACCCTGTGGTGTCACAGGTGCTGTGTGATGCTCTGGACAATGTGTGTGTGTACATGCTATGCATGGCCTGTCCTGCTAATATGTCATGGTTACACATTGCCCTATGTCTATCACATGTGCAACACAGGTGAGCTGTGGTAAGTTGTCCAACACCCGTACAGTGCTGTGTGGATGTACATGGCACAACACATGCATGTGCAGGTGTCCATGTGTATGTGTACAGTGCCACTGCTGACATTCACAATGGCTACAGACGTGATGTGTACTGACATATACACAGCGTCCAGGTGAACAGCAGCACCGACGTCACATGGGGACCTATGCCAGTGATATGGACACAGGTGCAGCCAGGTACACATGTCCACAGCTGGCTAACATCTACATGGTGCGTGTACAGTGTGATGGGGTGGCAAACAGATATGATGTGACACCCACTGCTCAATGGTGTGAAGCCAACACATCGGCTGTGTCACTGCCACGATGCCTTTCACAGATTACTGTGCAGATGTCGTACTTGTCATAGCAATGTATTTCCAACAGTATGCCAGCACAGCAGTGTAAATGTGACCTGCCACCATCATTATGTCTTACAGATAATGCCACGTTCCCGGCTTCCTGCTTTCAGTCGACAGGAGGAAGAGGTGATCATCCCATACCTCCATACTAATCATGACGTCTTATTCAGTCATGTACCACAGCAGGCACAGGAACGACAGGAGATGTGGGAGGAGATGTGCAGGAGGGTGAACAGCCTGGGCAGATACAACCGCACTTATCAGCAGATCCGCAGGCACTGCACAGACCTGATCCGGCATGCAAGACAGCGTGCCGCTGCAATCGCCAGACAACAATGTGGGACAGGTGGTGGGCCACCAACCCAGCCCCCACTCACAGCCACGGAGGAGCTCCTGGCCAGTCTGGGGACACCCACGGAACAACACGCAGAAACCCATGCGTCCATCGTGGAGGTGGGTGTCTCCCGAACTTTGAGCTTGGAGCTGCATGGTAAGTCAGGGATGCATGTTCGTATGATAAGTGACGTGGGGGTGGGTGTCATAGCACAACACATAATATAGCAATACATGCCAGGTATATGGCCACACAGGACGCATACTACAGTATGCTATGTTGTGTTAGCAGACATGTGCATAGCACATGCTTACTCACAGATGCATGATGTGACATGCACACTGCTGACTGTGGCGATAGTAATGGATAATGTGTATACCTTTGTGTCATCCCTTTACAGGTACGTCTGGCGTGCCGCAAACACAAGGGTCTGTTGCAGGTAAGTCTGTCGCTAGTCAAAGGCATGATATGGTGTATTGATATTCCCCATGTGTCCAGGCATGACATGCACACCTGTGTGTGCCCCAGTCACGGTATACAGGTTGCACCACCCGACACACACCACCCATGTACAGTAGATACGACCGTTAGCGTAGAGTGGCATGACACCACACGACCTATTGGTGTGTTATGTGCATTCAGCTATGCATACAATGGTGTAGATGTTCCACAATGGCTGCATGTGTAGTATGCATCGGTATGCCTCTGCAGTATGCACACAGTACCACATAGTGAGCTGTGATCTTGCCAGAGCACAGGTGTTACCAATGTGACCTATGCCCCTGCATCGGGTGCACACGTTGTGACATGGCACATGCCATGTCCCATGCACGTGGATGTCTGGCTGCAACAGTTTCACACCATGACATGACCTATGCACGACATAGCAGACATCCACACTGTCTGCATATCAGTAGGGAATGTGACACCTTACACTAGTATGGTTGTATGTCACATGGGCCACCACGGGGCCATGTGCATGATGTCCACCACACACAATTGTCAATGACCCAGAAAGACAAGGCCATGGTCGATACCTACAGGCATGTTGCCACACAGTACATCCACAGTGGGTAGTCACCGTTGCACCCTGTACACACATAGTGGGCTCATCACTGTAGTGGCCCCCCTGGACATCCGATGTAGTACACCACTGACATGGAATGCCTCTCCACAGCTACTACAGGTGCCTCCAATATCCACCACATACGTGCTGCTGAGCGGATGAACCGACTTACAGACATGGCAATGTAATGCGTCCAGGTCACGCATCACACAGAAACATAACTGTGTCCTGCTACTGTGCAGTGGCACAGTGCCCGCACTCCACACTGTACAGCTATGTACACAGCTCACACCAACCGCACCTGCACAGACATCCCTGTTACCCATACATTGTATCTGTAGACTGTACACATAACACTGCACCATGACAGCCATTGTGATGTGCTGCATGCAGTGGGACACCATCGTCACATGTCCACATGATACCACACATGTATGCGGTGTACATGACATAGTGTCGGCAGACATGTATACTGTCAACACACCCGTGGCCACACGGTGTATCACGGCGATGCATGCAAACTACCATGAATGTGTGTACTGCATGCCTACTAAAAGACACCTGCCTGTTGTACTGTTCCCACCAGGGCAGTGTGCATACTGCCACTAGAATGTCTGGTCTACATTCACTGGTCTGTGGTGTGTGAATGCTGCATGCCACCTGCATTATCACATGCATGATGTCTGTGTGTGTGTGTGTGTGTGTGTGTGTGTGTGTGTGTGTGTGTGTGTGTGTGTGTGTATTGTAACTGACGGTATGCCTTTGTATTGACAGGTGCTGTAGGTGAGTTCCCTCCCGCGGTCCAGCTGATGCTAGTGTCCCCACAGATACTAGTGGTGATGACCATGTGCATGAGGCACAGGCAGGGTCGTCACAGGCACACACTGTGCCATTGGAAAACATCACACTTACGCCCCTTCATCCCTGAACACGGTTCGATGCCGACACATACCCCAACACCGCTGCCCATAGATGACGGTCAGTCAGCGCCTGTTGGCACCGAGCAGGAATGTGTGGTGGCTGCAGAAGGTGTGGGTACACGATGTTGCCAGTGTAATGACTGGTGCAGTGCCACGCAGGCATGTGGCAGGTGCTGCTCATAGGGGAGCACCGCTAGACATACACCTGCCGTACAGGGTGCAGCAGCTGGTATAACCAGACGCATGTTCCAGACTGTAATGGCGGCGCAGGCACATGCCGAACGGCAGAACCAGGAAGGGCAGAGGCTGCAGAGGTCTGCAATCTGTTCCTTGAATGACAACATCCAGGCATTGGCGAATGCCCAACAGCATCTTGCCGATGTTCTGGATAGGAGATTGGGTGAGATGGCTGGTATCCTCGACCGAGGCATGGCCATCCTTGAGCGTGGGCTGTCCGTGCAGGAACACCAGGTAGGGGTGAGGCATAGGGCACGTGGGCGTAGGCCAGCAACACCACTTGGTGCAGGTCAGCGTGTGCGTGCCACCTCCCATGCCCACCCACCCAGTGCTGGTAGCAGCAGCAGTGCAGCTGCTACTACACCGACCACACCAGGACAGAGCAGGCCACATGGACGTGGCCCTGGACGGCCCCGGCGTGGGCACGTTTCCAGCGGACATGTGACATCGGAGAGTGGACTGTCTGTACCTACACCCGGTCGTGCCCGTGCGACCCCAGGCAGGCACGGGTCACGTCACGGCAGGCAGACACAGTGAGCCGTAACACCTGCACTGTACAGTCTGGGGCTGCCAAGCATACCCCGTGTAGGCATCACAGATGACTGAACTGTGTACACACAAACCCACACACAGCAAACACGACTGTAGGGCTCCACCACACCCACATGCAATGTACACAGTCATGCCCAGTCAATGCACAGGCCCTTACACACACACATGATGTCATCCATTGGTACAGCCTATGCCTGTGGCACACATCACCCTGTGCATATGATGAAGTCTCTGCCGCATAACTGTGAGCTACACCATCAGTGCATGGTTATGCAAACATATTCTGATGCACAGGGTGGACAAGATAGTGAGAGGTGTATGTGATACCTGTGTCCGCATAGTACGTGATGTGTATGTTGTGGTGTGTGTGTATGGCTGGTGACAGGTGTGTATGTGATGTGGGTTGTGCACTGACATCATGCAGCAGACATACCATGCAGGACAGGTGCAGCATTCATTGATCTGTGTACACAGTATGTGTGGTGGTTACATGTGTAGCACCATGTTGGTTCAGTTAACCCGTATGACAATGATGGTGTACTTGCATGTGCCTACTGGGAGCACTGTAATTAGTTCCCCACGTAGTCGTGGGGTACCCACAGGCATGTCTGGCAACATCAGCATAGCACAGGTACCGACTGCATGGACCCCTACATAGGAACATAGGCACATGTACATAACAGGGTATGTGCCCTACGACATGTGTGGACCTAGCATGACTGTGTGTGGCTGCTAACACCCTCAGGATGGGGATGCCACATCCATCAGTCCCCAGTCCCTCGTCCAGCACTGACACACAGATGATACCTGGCGCATAACTATATCCACACATCCACATCATTATTACTCCTGGACGAAGGCAGTCAGTGCCTTTCCTTCACATGGGCTGGCAGTCCTCGTGTTGTAGGGGTCTCCGGCCGTTGACCCTGTTCCCAGCACGTCACACTCATCTTTGTGGTGATGTGTGTGACAGTCGCTTCTGTGCCCGTGTTTGCCTGGAGCCTAGGAAGTGGAATATGCCCATGTCACCCAGGTCAGACATGGCCGTGTATGCCAGGCACAGATCACCACAGAGCAGATGTGCTGTGAAGGTTTACAGCGAGTCCCCTTGGTCGCAGCTTGTGACACATGTCCTAGCACCGTCATCCCGCCTTGTGTAACGTTTGCGGTCCTTCCGAGTGCTGCAGGCGTCAGGTTAGCTACAGGCCAGATGTGCCAATGTTCGCAGTCATTGCTCTGGTGTGTGATGGGTACAGGGTACAATGAACACCCCTGATGTCGATGCGATTCCTTCCAGACCAGGAGGCCACAGTGGAATGTCTTCACACCCACATTGCCATTGTGTGTGTTGACAGATGGTAACGACAGGTGTCGTAGCCATTTCCATGAACATGTCCACCATCTGGAATGGCTTACCACCTACATGTGACATTGGGCCGAACATGTCCTTCACACTGGGTAGGTCTGCACCTTCTCTGGCATGTAGTAGCAGGCCATGGCTCTGGCACCAGTTATCCATGTCTATGACGCCCTAGGTGGATGTCCGTGTCACATGGGGTGTTGGGTATGGTGGCCGGTGCGTAGTCATCTGCATACCTTGTCTGCCACAATCCCCCTATGATTGCATGCACATTGGAAGGTCGAATGCTATATGGCAGGGGGCCCAGGACTGAGCCCTGTGGGCTTCCACTGGAGACCAGATATGAGTGTGACAAGGCACCAGAAACACCAACCCTGTGTGGTGTGACCTCCAACCTTTCTGAGAAGCATCGGGTGACATATGTCCACACATGTATGCTGGCGAGCCTTTCCATGAGTCCCATGTGTAGTGTGCTCTGAACGCTCCCACCAGGTCATGGTACTGTGTGCAAACCCACGTATCCCCATCAATGGCCTTGGTGACCACTCCAGACAGGACGAGCAGGTTCGAGAGGCAGGATCCGCCCTTGACTATGTTGTTGTGGGTATATTCCGGTATTCGCTGTACACCGCTGTCTGTATCCATGGGCACCTGTATGGACCTCCCCACAGCTTTGCAGACAAGGCTTGTCAAGCGGATAGGGTGTGGCTGTCTACAATCCATAAGAGCACTACCCTGGCATAGTGGGACCACAGATGCCATATGCCATCCATTGGGGACATAGCCCATAGTAAGGCTAACAAGACACAGTGGCCGCATGTGTGGGCCGAGGCCCTCAATGAGGATGGGTAGCACACAGCCAGGGACACCATCGGTGCCCATTGGTGCTGTGTCAACCGCCATAGAGATATGGGATCACTCCAGGCCATATAAGATGTTTGGGAGGCTACACTCTGGTGGGATGGATATGTCCCCTCTTGGGGGTGGGATGTATGCATGGAACATGTCCGCTGGTTTGCAGACAATGTCTGTGGGTGCAGTGACCGTTGTACCATTCTGGACCATTTCCAGCCAAGTCTGTGTGCCCCAACCATGTCCTTACCACAGTTAAGGAAGGCCCTATGGTTGTCTCATGTGCCCTCTGCAGTACCACTCCCACAAGCGGCCGTGGATGATTGTATGTGTGGCCGTATGGTGACGCCGGTATGAATGGGAGATGGTTTCCCTGGTATTGACATTGCTCTGTCATGTATTAGCTCCAACTGTTGATGTACAGCTAGTCAGTGGCTGGGGTCCACCACACCATGTGCCTACCTGTGGTGGACAAGGTCCTGATGTTATCATGTTTGCCTGTTGCAGACATGCACGGGTGCTCAGAGAATGCATTCGTTAGGCGGTTGCGGTCTGGCCTGGGTTCAACACTGGCATGGAGGACTTGTAGGGTACCACACCGGTCGTATGATGTGTGTGGTTTGTTGTGGAGAGGTCATCACTTAGGTCCCCCATGCCGGTGTTGGTTACAGGATGTGGATGACCAGTGGTTCCACTATACGGTCTGGCATCACCATTGAGGGCTGTACATCCTGTGTGGGGCATATCCTCACCATGTGTGATGGGCAGAACTGCCAGACATCCCCCCCTAGTATGTATGGTGCATGGCTGTTTAACAGTGGCCAGGTATGAGAACACCTGTGACCGGTGGCGTAGTGTGTTGTGCCATGGCTAATGTTCCCAGTCTATGTATGGGTGGTTCATGTCACCCAATACGGTGCTGTTGTGAGAGCATGCCCACTCACCAGTGTCCTCAGGACATTTGTGCAGGTAGCCTGTGTTTGGGAGGGTTGTCTGTAGCATGCAACAAACTGTAGGCCAGTCCTACACATGGTTAATTGCACCTAGATATTCCCCGCTGCAACGGCCATGTCTGTGGCATGGCCGGGTTGCTGTTGTGTGGCTGGACACACACGACGGTCCACATTCCGCCACCCATGCCGTCGCACCATGTGTATGCATGTCTGCTCTGTGCCGACTCTAAGTGTCTGAGCATGCCCAGTAGGCAGCTGTGTAGATAGACACACAGCACAGTGCACACCGCGGCCGACTGCAGTTATACCCCGGGTGCATGCCTGTATCCCCTTCGCAACGGCCACGTCTGTGGCATGGCCAGGTTTCTGTTGTGTGGCTGGACACACACACGACGGTCCACATTCCGCCACCCATGCCGTCGCACCATGTGTATGCATGTCTGCTCTGTGCCGAGTCTAAGTGTCTGAGCATGCCCAGTAGGCAGTGATGTACTGATCAGTAGTTACTTGGTATTCCCGACTGCAGCACTAACGTGTTACTGTACGGCGACCTTGGGATGGTAACAGGCTGCGTGACTGCGCACTCTGACCTAACTCCCGATCGGGCGCATTGCCTCTGCAAATGATACCACCCACGTAGGGGTATGCCTCCTGACAGCTCTGCTCAGTAAACTCGGTAGCGTGTTCTGTAAATGCTTCATACTGTAGTGTGTTCATGTAGATAGGCGTAGGTTCGTCTCCCGTCCCTTCCGTGTGTGTGTGTGTGTGTGTGTGTGTGTGTGTGTGTGTGTGTGTGTCTCTGTGTGTGTGTGTTTCCAGCTGCCTCTGTGAATTAACATGCTTTTAGGCGCTCCGCAACACAAATCTTGGCTATTGCCAACTATTGTCTTGCGGGTGACGTCACCAGCCTACAAGTATGCCTCTGACATCGCTCTCTTCAGTAAACTCGGTAGCGCGTTCTGTAAATGCTTCATACTGTAGTAAGTTCATGTAGATAGGCGGAGGTTCGTCTCCTGTCCCTTCTGTGTGTGTGTGTGTGTGTGTGTGTTTCCAGCTGCCTCTGCGAATGAACATGCTTTTAGGCGCTCCGCAACACATACCTTGGCTATTGCCAACTATTGTCTTGCGGGTGACGTCACCAGCCTACAAGTATGCCTCTGACATCGCTCTCTTCAGTAAACTCGGTAGCGCGTTCTGTAAATGCTTCATACTGTAGTAAGTTCATGTAGATAGGCGTAGGTTCGTCTCCCGTCCCTTCCGTGTGTGTGTGTGTGTGTGTGTGTGTGTGTGTGTGTGTGTGTTTCCAGCTGCCTCTGCGAATGAACATGCTTTTAGACGCTCCGCAACACATACCTTGGCTATTGCCAACTATTGTCTTGCAGGTGATGTCACCAGCCTACAAGTATGCCTCTGACAGCGCTCTGTTCAGTAAACTCGGTAGCGCGTTCTGTAAATGCTTCATACTGTTGTAAGTTCATGTAGATAGGCGTAGGTTCGTCTCCCGTCCCTTCCGTGTGTGTGTGTTTCCAGCTGCCTCTGCGAATGAACATGCTTTTAGGCGCTCCGCAACACATACCTTGGCTATTGCCAACTATTGTCTTCTTGGTGATGTCACCAGCCTACAAGTATGCCTCTGACAGCGCTCTGTTCAGTAAACTCGGTAGCGCGTTTTGTAAATGCTTCATACTGTAGTAAGTTCATGTAGATAGGCGTAGGTTTGTCTCCCGTCCCTTCCGTGTGTGTGTGTGTGTGTGTGTGTGTGTGTGTGTGTGTGTGTGTGTGTGTGTGTGTGTGTTTCCAGCTGCCTCTGTGAATGAACATGCTTTTAGGCGCTCCAACACATACCTTGGCTATTGCCAACTATTGTCTTGCGGGTGACGTCACCAGCCTACAAGTATGCCTCTGACATCGCTCTCTTCAGTAAACTCGGTAGCGCGTTCTGTAAATGCTTCATACTGTAGTAAGTTCATGTAGATAGGCGTAGGTTCATCTCCCGTCCCTTCCGTGTGTGTGTGTGTGTGTGTTTCCAGCTGCCTCTGCGAATGAACATGCTTTTAGGCGCTCCGCAACACATACCTTGGCTATTGCCAACTATTGTCTTGCGGGTGATGTCACCAGCCTACAAGTATGCCTCTGACAGCGCTCTGTTCAGTAAACTCAGTAGCGTTCTGTAAATGCTTCATACTGTAGTAAGTTCGTGTAGATAGGCGTAGGTTCGCCTCCGTCCCTTCCGTGTGTGTGTGTGTTTCCGTTGCTTTCACAACTTCTTCTGAAAAAGCAAATTCTTAAACTGTTCACAATCAACAATGTGATATTTAACATCTTGTTAAGACTCACATTGTTGATTGTGAAAATTTAGACTTTGCTTTTTCTGCAGACGTTAATGGAAACAACAAAACGTTGCATGTTTTAATAAACTGTTTAAATGTTAAGACTTGTGTTGTGTCGAACTACGGGACTATTCTTGCCGCAGGTTGCTGGTTTGTTTGTGTTTCTTAGTACAATATCATGTACGTGTGTGCATAGTACGCTTTCTGTGATGTTGACATGTGTGTGTTTCGCTAGCAGTGCGTCTGTGCTTTCTATGCTGTGGCTACATGTTCATTGTTCGCATAGAAAGTGACAAATGGAAGTGTAAGGGTGGACATTTAATGCTTGGATACTTCCATGTTATGTGTAAGTCTCACGGGCCTACGGGTGATAGCGCATACATGTCTATGAAGTACCTTTGGATACCATATCACGGCGTGTCGTGGACAAAATGTTTAAGTTGACTGTTCCATCTACCTATGTGTGACATGGTTTGTGGCCATAGGGTGCCAGCAAGTCTTTCCTGTTCATTGGGTGTTTGCCATGGTCTATTGACATCAATCCTATTAATTCACCGAAGGATGTCTTTCATTGGTGGGAACGCCATAGTTTGACCATCGTATGTCATTCCCAGCAGACGTTGGGACTGTGCCATTGGTATGTTTACACAGGTCACCCATCTGTTCCACTGTATGGAAGCGTGTGATCCCCATTGATGTGCTGGCAGATTGAGTGCTGTGTATGCCGGTATCTGCCCAGCGGTCTGGCTTTGTATGGGGAGTGTCTACTGTAGTCCCTATCTGTATTTCCTGGGTTATGCCTTGCAACAGCTGTGGGATTCCCCCAGGTTTGCAGCTATGGGTGCCATCTTGGCGTCGTTTGTCCATCCATGGGAACTGCCTACTGGACACTAGTATAGGGCTGTAAACATTTCACAGCTGCATTCTCCATTTCCGTGGATGATCGGCATTATTATTGCGGAGTAACGCATATGCCATGGCCCGTCCGCACAGGCGGGACAACGAATCATCTGCCAATCCACACCGACACCCTTTTTGCATACCCACGATCCCATGTCTGCAACCCTCAACAGTACCCCTTGCACACCCTTCATGTGTGCGGAAATGGGATGTGAATGCACGTGTATGGACGCAGCAGCCTGGGGAGTCCTATTCATATGTCCTGCATTTCATGGACGGTTGTCATCACCCTTGAAGACGCTTGTGGTGCATATATCTACCTGTGCCGTAGTCACGGCTGTCACCTCTTCTGGTTCACACTATGCTGCCCACACTTACTTAAGGAGAAATATTTGGGTCCTGCAATGGACACCGATGTGCATATGTAAAGTGTAGAACATGTTGGACTGTGTCCATTCGGCCAGTGGGTTTGACTGCCGCCGTATGTTCCCCAGTCCCGGATGTCTGTCTGCCTACCCATATTATGTAGTGCTACAGAACCCGTGTCCTTCCACAATTTACCCATATGGTGTTACTGTAGTACTGCAGGTTGGCAACTGCTTTAAGTAATCCTCAGAGGTACCATTGTGAACTATCCGCCACTGTATTGTCATTATAACACAGCCGGTACATGTAGAACCTATCTATTCATGACAGTATGTTATTTATGTGTGGGAACGCCATATTTTAACCATAGTATGACCTTCCTAGTTGATGTTGTTAGTGTGCCATTAATATGTGTTCCACAGGTCGCCCATATGTTCCGCCGAGTGGAAGCGGGTGATCCCCACATACTTGCTAGCACCTTGGCTGCTGTGTACGCGGGATTCGCGGCAGGATGGATGTCTACGGGGTGTGTCTACTGTTGTTTCCATCTGTATTTCCTGTGTTATGCCTTACTACGGCTGTGTGATTGCACCAGGTTTGCTATTATGGGTGCCATCTTGTCCGTACGTTTGTCCATCCTTGGGAAATGCCTACTGGACACTGGTGTAGGGCTGTACCCATTTCACAGCTGCATGTAGCATTCTCCGGTGGATGGTTGTCAGTATTGGTGGGTGGTAAGGCATGTTCTGTACCCACATCCCTCCCACGCGGGACAATGGATCATCTGCCAATCATCTCCAACACCCATTTCTGCATACCCACGATCCCATGGCTGCAACCCTCGACAGTACCCATAGCAAATCCTCCATGTGTGCTGGAATGGGATGTGGACGCACATCTGTGGACTCGACAATCTGTGGATTTCTGTGCATATGTCCCGCATTTCATGGACAGTTGTCATCAACCTTGAACACGCTGGCGGTGCATATATGTAGCTGTGCCGTAGTCACGGCTGTAGTTCATCTTGGTCTTCCGCTTGCACCCAGTTGGCGTTGCAAAAGGAAAAATTTTTGGGTCCTACAATGGACACAAATGTGCATATGTAAAATGTAGAACATGTTGGGCTGTGTCCATCTGGCCAGTGGTTGTGACCGCTGCTGTATGTTCCCCACTCGCTGATGTCTGTTTGACTACACATATTATGTTGTGCTACGAAACCCATGTTCTACTACGATTAACCCAAATGGTATTGATGTAATGCTGCAGGTTGGAAAGTGCTTTAAGTAATCCTCTGAAGGCCCAGTAGGACATATACGCCACTGTATTGTCAATATAAAACAGACAGAACATGCATACCCTATTTATTCATTGAAGCATGTTCGTTATATGCGGGAACGCTAGTGTTGAAACATCGTATGACCTTCGTAGTTGAGGTTGTTAGTATGCCATTAGTATATGTTCCACAGGTCGCCCATTTGTTCCGCAGTATGGAAGCGAGTGATCCTCATGTTGTTGCTGGCAGATTGAGTGCTGTATGCGCGGTATTCAGACGGCGGTCTGACTTTGTATGGGGAGTGTCTACTGTAGTCCCTAATGTATTTCCTGTGTTATGCCTTACGCAGCTGTGTAATTCCACCAGGTGTCCAGTTATAGGTGCCATCTTGGTCGTACACTTGTCCATCCATGGGAATTGCCTACTGGACACTGATGTAGGGCTGAACACATTTTACACCTGCTTTTAGCATTACACAGTGGATGCTTTGCATCCTTAGTGGGGACTAAGGCACGTGCTATACCCACAGCCCTCCCACGGGGTGGGACAACGGATTATCTGCCAAACAACACCGAGCCCCATTTTGCATACCCAGGATCCCATGGCTGCAAACCCCACGGTGCATTACACATCCTTCATGTGTGCGGGACTGGGATGTGGACGCACTTCTATGGACACGACAATCTGGGGATTTCTGTTCATATGTCCTGCATTTCATGGTCAGGTATCATCAACCTTAAACATGCTGGTGGTGCATGTCTAGCTGTGCCGTAGTCACGGCTGACACTCTGTCTGGCCGATCTCAATGAGTCGAAGGTGTAAACGCAACTATTTTTGGAGTCCTACAATGGACACCGATGTGCATATGTAAAGTGTAGAACGTGTTGGACTGTCACCATCTGGCCAGTGGTTTTGACTGCCGCTGTATGTTCCCCAATCGTGGATGTCTGCTTGACTAGCCATATTATGTATTACTTGGCCTATCTATATCCACGTGCCAGTAAGCGGAAATACAGCAAACCTTGCGTCCTGCCCATCTTCATACATTATTGAACATATATCGGCCAAAACAGACAATGACAATAACGATAGACTCCACAGTCAAACGATACTGAGCTCTTTCACCTACTAACATGGGGCATCGTCGGAGCACGAAATGCATTACATAGTTGTCCCTTATACACTTCCTTCAGAGTCAGTTTAAAGTCAAATAATCAATAAACCTGCTCATAGTTAAGTGGACAGTGCTACAAGTCTTGATTATAACGTGACATATACAAATCAGTGTTGCATACATTACTTCATGGAAACAGTAATACGACAACAATGTGTTAATATAAATACAATATTGGTCAATACAATCAGTATCTTGAAACATAGTTGATAATTGTTGTGAGTAAACCTTAGAATGTAGTGTGTTGATCAGGATATTTTATATCAATGTGTATAATTGTAGCATTACGATTCCAAAGCATGGAATCAGTAAGTACTATTTAAGCATATATTTTACAATTATGAATGTAAATGAGTGGAGGACACATCCTTAACCTTCCCTGCTTCCAGTGGATCACACACGCACCACACTCGCATTTCCTAATTGTGGGTTACGCGAGGCGCACATGCATATCCGTATTCTGTTTATATATGTTTACTGGGTCTGTGTGGTTACGTGTTTTGTGTTAGTTGTGACTATTCGGTAACATATGTCTGATCCGGTTGACGGGCGTGTGCAGAACGCACTTACAACTTTATACATGTAACAGTCTTTGCAGCATGGGCGCGCATTACGTACCGTTCACATCTATATGTTCCATAGTCGTAATTCAAATGTGACTGCATTCACGTTTGCCAGTTACTGTGACCACTACACGTTAGCTGTTCGATTGTCATTAATATGCATACCCATGGTACTTAAGTACATTTACATATCCCCCGCTCACGCGTCACAGGCATCCATTCTCCTGCTGGGAAAGGTGTGGTACTGCATGTTAAACATTCCTTATTCCCCTCGCCATGGCCCAGGATGCATATGTCATGACCGCAGGGATGTTCAGATGACAGGTGCTTATATCCCCTACGCATACAGGCCTTCGATTGTCAGGGTGTTGCTGTGGTGCTTTGGGTTTGGTCTTGTCCGCCCAGTGTCGGAACTGCCCTGACCGTGTCTGAATGTTAGATGAGTCACATGGGCACGTTTTGTCCGTGTCTATGGTACCATGTAACCCCAATTATTCATAACCGTGTGCCGATTGGCGGTGTACCCATTGTAGATCTTGTTATACTAATTGCACGGTCTGGTCGAACGGACCTATTTCCATTACTAACCCTCGGTATGTATGACCTGTGTCGCAATATTACATGGGTTTACCATTGCGTGACGGCTTTCACTGAGCCACAGACATGTCCGTTGCTTGGTTTGGGCGGTTCCTGTGCTACACACATTTAACATGGCGGAACAGGTTGAACAGCTCAGCCACGGGGACATCGGGTTCTCCGTCGCTGTTTAGTATTGAATCGCTATGTGGAGTTTGTTTCACAAAGCGAGACAATGTCGACATTGGTAACGGACATCTCGCGATGCGTCCGCACCGCCACGGGTGACGGTATGTCTGCGTTTGGGTGGCGGACAGGCATTATGCTGTGCCATTATGTCTGGGAATATATGGTTTCTTGCCATAGATGATATGCCATACTAGCAATGACCCGCGTCTGGGTGTGGGTACTGCTGTATTACCCACGGGAAGAGTGGCCTTAGGTTAAGTGGTGCCCTAGGCAGAAGTTGCCACCGCAACATCACCCGCTACCCCCCTCCTGGTCTACCTACACCAAACAAAGTCTGGAAAGGTGCCCTGAGTAGAGCAACGCCCTAGACGACTGCCTACTTGGCCTATGCCTAACGCCGGCTATGTGTGTGGTGCCTCGGGCATCGGTCTGGGCGACGCGCCACGTCTGCCGTGGGTATGTCCAGCATTACCCACATCCAGCCGTGGTGTATTGCCATGATGTTCCATGTTTACAGTGGTGCGGTTACCATACATATGCCTTTCTCAAAGCCGATTTCACACTTCTGAACACTACTGTGGTCTCCTTTAAGGCCCCTGAGCCAGTGGTGAACATCACTCAAACCGCTGAATCACGTACATATGCCTTCCACCAGCACCTACAGGACTGCATGGATCAGGCAATCCCATACAAAACTGAGACTCTTTGTACCACAGACAAGCATGCAGTCTGGTGGACCCCAGCCATGAACAAGCTCTTCAACGACAGGAGGTAGATACTACAAGTTAAAGCAGAATACTTGTAAGGTAACACACCCTTGCTCATTATATGTGAAGAACTACAAGCTGTCATGAAATCATCCAGGGAAATTCAACAGAGAAATTAACAAGGACTCAACAGACATTCATAAGTCCTTCTTTAGCTATGTTGGACACCTGGGAGGACACTCCCAGATATGCTCAAACCGGGTTCACAATGATGTGAAGATGACTGAACCTACACACATTGCCAGCATACTGGCTGACATGTTCAGTGCTAACATTTCCCCTCCCCCACATGGAGAGTTATCTATATCTGAGACTTGTAGATCCTGGAACATCTGTAACGCACAGGTGGGAAATGCTGTCTCCAAGGCAGTCAACACAGCATCCATGGGACCAGATGGTGTCCCAGCTGTGTACTCCATGAACTCTATGGGGAATTAAACCCACACTTAGGACAGCTGTTTAATCTTAGCCTCACCTCAGGATACGTGCCGAGTAGTAGCACAAGGCGACTGTAGTCACACTTCACATAGATGGTGCCTCCACTGACCCTGGTTATTACCATCCCATTAGCTTGACAAGCCTTATCTGCAAAGCCATGGAGAGGGATCATAATGGAACTCATAGATAAAGACATAGGGGACTCGCATACTTTGGATACAACCCAGTTTAGCTTGGTCAAAGTCAGATCATGCCTTTACACGTGTTTGACTTTGTAGGATCAGTCACCAAGGCCATTGATGAGGGTAAAGCAGTCCATACAGCCTACCTCAACCTGGCAAAGGCCTTGACACAATACCCCCTCGGGTATCAGTGATAAACCCGTCATCTTGAACGTATATCCATACATCGCCATATGGGTTGCAAACTGGCTAAGTCACAGAACACACATGGTCATAGTTGTTGGCGCCATGTCATACTCACAGCCAGTCACTGGTGGTACCCCATGGGGCTCAGCCCTGGGTCCAAAATTTTTCACCATCTACGTTTCCAAAGTACAAGCAAACACAGGGGTTATGGGTGACAATGTTTGCAGATGACTGCAAACTGGGTGCCATAGTCAGACACACATCTGACACAGATATCCTTCAGGAGTGCCTCACAGATGTGGATAAGTGGTGCCAGAGACATGGCCTACAGCTAAATGCCAGGAAATGCATAGTCATACCCTTCGGGAAGAACAAGGTTACCCCTAGCTACCATATAGGTGGCAATCCACTGAGCACAGAGGGAGTTACCAGGGATCTGGGGACCCGGGTTGTTGTTAACCGTTAGAGACACACACGTTGCTAACGTAGATAGGTAGACCTTCCACATTGCCCACATCATCATGAAGGGATTCACATCTAGATCAGGGAGGTCATTGTCCCCTTGTACTCATCACACATTAGACCTATGATTGGGTACAATGCCCCGTTCAGAATGTATCTGACCCGACACCTGCAGCAGCTGGAAAGGCACCAACAGTTCATCGACAAACAGATGCAGGGTCTCAGGAATATGTGTTATACTGACCAACTGAAAGAATTCCAGATGTATACAGTTGCATACCACTTGCCCAGAGGTGACCTGTGCCTGGCATACAAGGCCATGTCGAACCCAGATCTGATGAGTATGCTTCACCTAAGGATGTTAAATCCCTCAGAACCACAAGGGCAGGTGACGTACACCTTGACACTGTCATTAATAGAACGTGTTGGTGGGACAGATTCATCACCCAGACACTCACTATGCTGTGGAACAACATCCCAGTACATGTGAGGGCAGGCACCTCGCTGGCCTTGTGTTAGTATTTTGACATGGATGTCTGAATTGATTTATTTAAGTAACCTTCTAAATGAATATTTACATTACCACATTGTGAATCTTTACATTTCGTTGGTCTATTTTACATTAGTCATCATCATACGGTTTATCTGTGTATATTATGGTTCATTTATATTACTAGGTGTCTGCAGTTCTTTTAATATATTGGCACAATCCGTAGAACATATATATGTAGCTTACACAGTCAGACATTTGGAAAACATTATGTTGGTTCATCTTTCATATATATACATATATTTCTATTTCTCTATGAAGAATGTACCTTTCGAAGCAATGTCTGATGTCCTCACTGTGTGGAATCTGTAACCCAAGTAAAGTTTGTTTGCTTGTTTGCCTTTAAGGCATGTAATTAATACCTAGCACATCTAATTTACTGACCAATTAAGGGTTTTACATGTAGTAGGTTGGACTGCATTGTATGTATTCTGAATAAGTCTGCTTATGAAGCAGGCGAAAAACTTCAATAAACTATGGTGACTGCATTAAATTCCTGGTGTGCTCTGAGTGGTCACTGATGGTGTCTACAGTACCTCGTCTTTGCTTTGGACTTCATCGGCTGGTTGTCTGTGTTTGTTGTATGGGAATGTCAAGTGTAGTCCCTATGTGTATTACTTGTGTAATGCCTTACTACGGCGGTGTAATTCCACAGGGTTTGCAGTTATGGGTGCCATCTTAGTCATACGCTTGTCCATCCATGTGAATTGCCTACTGGACACTGGTATACAGCTGTACACATTTCACACCTGCATTTTGCAGTCTCCGGTAGATGGTTTGCATTATTAGCGGAGAGTAAGGCAGGTGCTACGCACATCCTCCCACGGGCGGGACAAAGGATTGCCTGCGAAACAACACCGAGGCCAGATTCTACATACCCAGACTCCCTTGACTGCAACAGTCGACAGTACCCATTACACATCCTTCATGTGTGCGGGACTGTGATGTGGACGCAGTTCTATGGACCCGGCACCCTGGGTATTTCTGTGCATGTGTGCTGCATTTCATGGACAGCTATCATCAACATTGAACACGCTTGCGGTGCATATGTGTACCTGTGGCGTGGTGACGACAATGAGATCACGTGAGTAATGCAGGAAGCTAGCAGGCATTCCATGAATGGAATTTTTGGGTCCTACAATGGACACCGATGTGCATATGTCAAGTTAGATGTTGCTGGACTGTGTCCACCTGCCCAGTGCTTTTCACTGCTGGTGTATGTTCCCCAATCGCGGATGTCTGTTTCACTACCCATTCTACATGGTGCTACATAACCAGGTGATTTAGTACTGTGAACAAATGACATACATCCAAAGATGCTGGTTAGCAACTGCTTCATATAAACCTCAGACATCCCAAGGGGACATATCCGTCACCGTATTTCCAATATAACACCACCGGAACATGTTGATTACCTATGTTTTCATTTAACCATGTTGTCTTCATAGGTGGGAATGCCATAGTTTACATATCCTACTTGATGTTGTGTGTGTGCCATTAGTATGTGTTCCACAGGTCGCACATCTGTTCCGCTGTATGGTAGCGGGTGCTCCTCATTCTGTTGCTGGCAGATTGAGTGCTGTGTACGCCGGTGTTGGCACGACGGTCCGGCTTTGTATGTGGAATGTCAACTGTAGTCCCTATGTGTATTTCCTGTGTTATGCCTTACCGCGGCTGTGTAATTTACCCGGGTTTGCAGTTGTGGGTGCCATCTTGGCCATACGGTTGTCCATCCATGACAATTGCCTACTGGACACTAGTATAGGGCTGTACACATTTCACACCTGCATTTAGCATTCTCTGGTGGATGGTTTGCATTATTAGCGGAGAGTAAGGCAGGTGCTACGCACACATCCCTCCCACGGGGCGGGACAAAGGATTGCCTGCGAAACAACACCGAGCCCAGAGTCCACATACCCAGAATCCCTTCACTGCAACAATCGACAGTACCCATTACACATCCTTCATGTGTGCGGGACTGTGATGTGGATGCAGTTCTATGGACCCGGTACCCTGGGTATTTCTGTGCATTTGTGCTGCATTACATGGACAGCTATCAGCAACATTAAACACGCTTGCGGTGCATATGTGTACCTGTGACGACAATGAGTTCAGGTACGCATTGAAATAAGACATCATTCTGTTCTTTCCACAATTTTTGGGTCCTACAATGGACACCACTGTGCATATGTAAAGTGTAGAGCTTGTCGGACTGTGTCCTTGTGAGCAGTGGGTTTCACTGATGCTGTGTGTTCAGCAATCGCAGATGTCTGCTTGACTACCCATACTGTGTAGTGCTACAGGAACCATGTCTTCCGACACCAGAACCCAATGGTGTACATCCAATGTTGCAGGTTAACAACCACTTTCATACCCAGGGGTCACGATTGGGAGGTATTGCCACTTTATTATCGGAACAACACCTCCAGACTGTGTACATCACGGGAACTTTAGGCCAGTCTTACCGGCCATTTGCAATTGTAATTAGCACACACGTGTCAATACATGTATGATAAGACATATTATCATGCAGAAGTTAATCAATGTTATTTGGACATTGGCTTCTGCTATTGGCATCCGTTGCTGTGAGTGTTGCCAGTTACCATACACATTGCTTGCTCAGAGGCAGACTACACAATTCTGCACACTACTGTGGTCTCCTTTAAGGACCCTGAGCCAGTGGTCAACAGTACTGCAGCCACCTCATCAATCACATTTGCCATCTACCAGTACCTACAGGACTGCATGAACCAGGCATTCACTTACCCAACTGTGGTTCATTGTACCAATGCCAAGCATCCAGTGTGGTGTACCCCAGCCATACACAGGATGTACAACACGAGGAGGTGGCTACTACAAGGTGGAGCAGACACCTTGTGAGGTATGACACCCTTGGTCATCATATGTGTAGAGTTACACACTGTCGTGCCATGGTCCAGGGCACATTCCACAGATATACCTACATGGACCTGGCTGACAATCATACCACCTTCAGTTGCTATGCTCAACACCTGGGAGGTCACTCCCACATATGCTCTGACTGGGTTCACAAAGAGGTGGAGTTTACTCAACATACACACATTGCCAACAAACAGGCTGACAAGTCCAGTAAGGACATCTCCACACCCTCCCCCACACATGAGGAGATGTCTGTACCAGCGGTTTGTGGTCACCAAATGTTCTGTGACACACAGGTGGGACATGCTCTCTCCAGGGTAGTGGACATAGCATCCATGAGACCAGCTGGTGACCCCACTGTGTACTCCACTATCTCATTGAGGTATTAGACCCACAGTTAGGACAGCTATTTCTTTGTAGCCTCACCTCAGGTAAGGTACCCAAGTTGTGTCACATGGCAACTGTAGTCCCACGTCACAGGGCCAATGCCTCCACTGAGCCTGGTTATTACTGTCCCATTACCATGAGGAGACCTATCTGCAAAGACATGGGGAGGGATCATACTGCGGCTCGTATATGACTGCATAGGGGACATACATACTTTGCATCCAACACGGTTTGTCTTGTTCAGGGGTGGTTCATGCCTTTAAAGCATGGGTGACATTTTCGGGACAGTCACCGAGGCCATTGATGGGGGGTGTTGCAGTCCATACAGCCTACCTTGACCTTGCACAGGCCTTCATCACATTACCCCCCTCAGGTATCGTTGATAAACCCATTGGCTGGGATGTGAACACGTACATCACAGAATGTGTTGGAAACTGTCTATGTGACACAACCCACACGGTCATAGTTGCTGGCAGCGTGTCAGACCTACTGCCTGTCGCAAGTGGTGTCCCATGGGGCCCTTCCGTGGGTCCACTCCTGTCATACATCTACATTTCCACGGTACAGGCACACACAGGGGTTTTGTGGGCAACATTGTTTGTAGATGACTGCAAAACAGGTGCCATAGTGGGACGGACATCTGACACAGATATCCTTCAAGGGGCCTCCCAGATATGCATATCTGCTGTCAGGGACATGTCCCACAGCTAAATGCTAAGTAATGCAACATCATACCTGTGGAGAACTACTAGGTCACCCCTGCCCAGCATATAGGTGGCTGTCCACTCAGCACAGGGGTGATTACCAGGGATCAGGGGACAGAGTTTGCCAGTCACCATTCATTCAACACACGTTGCTATCGTGGTTGTGTGGGACTTCTACATTGCCCACCTGTTTGTGCAGGGATTCACATCTACATCAGGATAGGTCATTGTCTCCTTGTACCCATTACGTGTTACACCTATGATTTACTACATTGCCCCATTCAGACTGTATCTGACCATACACCTACAGCAGCTGGGAAGCCCCCATAGGTTAATTGTTGTACAGATGCAGGATGACATCATTTTGTGTAATGCTGCCCCACTTGTAGGACCCCTGCCACATTACGTCACATACCTGCTGTTTAGTGTTGACCTGTGCCTGACATACAAGGCCATGATGTCAACCCATATGTCATGTGTATGCTTCACCTACTGTATCTACATCCCTCAGAACCACTAGGGCAGGTGACATTTTCCTTGTTACGGTCATTAATGGGATGTGTTGGAGTGACACATATATCACCCAGACACTCATAATGCTGTGGATCTACATCACAGTACATGTGAGACAGAGATCCTTCCTAGCCTTGTTCGCGGGTGTGTTGTCCATTGGATGGAGAATTGCAGGTATAGGCCAGGGATTACATCATTATCCCTGCTTGACGGAGGTACAGCACTATCATGGGTATTTTATCTGAAGCACAGAAGATTGGCAAAGTCATCCTAACTATGGTGTAGTGTTATGGCTGAACCTGGGACGATGGCCTACCTTGTACCTATGGACGTATGAACCTATATTCATAGTTTGTCACATTTACAATTGTCTATCCCCTATACTCTTTCTCCAGTGTATATTTCTGTGGCACATGATTGTCCTCTGTATTACATGCAGGTATGCTGTGTACAGTGCACATACGTCACAGTTGATGACAGTGTATCTGTGTCCCTAACACTGTGATACCGAGGACTACCACACATCCTTCACAACATTACATGCATATGTCCATTCTATTCTTCTTTGGCCTATGGGGGTGTTAAGGCAAACATTACACAAGTCCCTGTTTGTGCATGCTTCATGTTGGTGTTTGACCAGGCTCCGTTGCAGTCGTGTGTTGGACAGTAGTGTTTCTGTGTGTTTGCCATGTGTTTTTATTGCGGTACATCTGTGGGAGGTGTGGTTGGCACATGTTCCTCTTTGCAGGGACACCCATCCTGGGGTTTGTGTCATGCATCTGCACTTGGCACGTGCCATATGTCCTGTACTATTCCCACAGTCGTGTATGCCTTCATGCACTACTACTGCGTGTTACTGGCTGTTTGTATGTGGTACACATGGACATTGTGATGGTTGGCTTGACCTATTCCCATGCTAGACTGTACACATCTGTCAATTAAGTTGTTTAAATCAAACTGTAACACTCATTCGTATTTTCAAACTGACAGTCAATAACACAGGAAGCTGAGATTAATAACGTTTTACTACTGTGCAGCAGGAGGCAAAGAACTATGCAGTAAATGTTTAGACATTTGTTTTACTCTATACATGTTACAGCTGTATGAGCATTGGGTATACTATCATCTTTTGCACACATTAATGATGTGGTCAGTCACAAGGCATTTACATCGCTAGAGTCCACAACGTTGTATTCCTACAACAGTGCTCAGGTAATGCTTATTAAATGTTTTCCCATAAGAATAACACAGCCTTGCAAGGCACCTTGTCAATTACAGTGTCCTTCTGTGATTGTAGCTGTTTCAAGGACCCTAGACTGTTCCGATACTGTAGTCGGTTAATTTCTTAATCGTTGCTTTGTCTCTCTGGTAAGGAGTTGTACTGTTATCTTCGATAGAGCTCACAAGGCCATCCTCCTCAGGGAAGGGGTGATGTTATGCATGTACATACATTTATTGTTCTGTAACCCAGCAGATAATTAATGCTGACAGACATAAGCCTGCTGTACTGGTTACTGCCAGGATCAGAATTCCATCACACTACAGC
>NC_056734.1:202434128-202506628 GCF_019279795.1 Protopterus annectens
AGTTTTCATGTGATTGGTGCTTTCTTTCTTGGTTTAGGAGTCATATAATCTTAGTTAAGAAAAAAATAATTATATCAGACATAACAGACAACACAACAGTGACTGGGGGTTTTCGCACTAATGCAATACTGGACAGAAAAAAATATGCAGGCATCACTGTTTAAAATGTTAATAACATATCTAGATAAGATGTATGCAAGACATGTCCAATTTCACATACCACCACCACCTGGCAGTAACAACTACAGAATGGAACAAAAACTGATGCAATGGATATAGAACAGCAACAGCAGTGAAGTGTTTCTTAATGTAATGATAACCTGCATAACCTTCACAAGTCAGAGATTTGCCAACATTCATAGAATATTGCCACAAACCCATGAAACAAAAGCAAAGTAATAACTGTTATGTTTATTATAGACACTACTTTGCAAAGTGTAGAAAGTACTCATTTTGCAATTAAAAACTAAACTTCTAAATATATATTTGTAAGCAGTAGTTTTATAGAACATAAAATACCTTGACATATCATAAGACAGTTCTCCATAAAGCATCAACAGTAGAATTGTTTGGCAAAACTGGGAAGCCAAGCAGTCTTTCCTAGCACGATGAAAGTTCCATAGCTCCAGATTATGCTTATATCATATAGATTAACTCATCTGCACATGTCAAATATGTAAATCAGGTGTCATCTCATTATCTTTTCTGAATAACTCAATTGGCTTGACATGCTGGGTAGGTGAATAAGGTGTTAGGATCTACATGATGCCATGCTCTTTCCTGAGCAGTACAAGATCAAGTATTCTGAACGTTGGCTAGGTAATGCCCTGCAAATGTGACTCTTTACACCTTCTAGTCAATTACATATCACTCCTAGTGATGAGAAGTACACTTAGTGTGTGTCATAGAAAATGGGCTTACTGACAAGTTTTCATGTACATTTGCTGACTTAGGAGAGAACCTTGAAATACCTTTCAGTAAAATATTGTAAGAAGATAATATGCTTGTAAGGACTAAATGGCTGTACGTCATATCAAATATATACAATACAGACATACTGAAAAATTATACATTCATTGTAAAATATAATGCATTCATGGTACAAAGGGATCCCAATAGAATAATGCACACAGAAAAAGGAAATATAATCTTGTATTGCACACATTTGTTTGTACTTTCATATGCTACATATTAATAATTTATGTGAGGATCACATTCAGCAAGAATTCTGTGAAAGGACAAATAACAAGAGTGTGATAGCATAAGTATATACTGTTTTCTAAATGCAAAATACCAGAAGTACAAATCTCAGTATATGTGCTCCATTTTCTATATTTTATTATGTCAATGTTGTTGCGGAAAACTGTTAATTATGTCAATATTTCATGATAATGCCATGGTTTAGAGATCCAATCTGGGGAGGTTGACATCTCTGCTAAAATAGGGTCCTCGGTTTCAATATATGACATGTATAAGGCCACCAAGTTGAAAAATCTTCACACTGATTTCTGAGGTTTTTTTTGGCTTCATCCTTTGCTTGACACTTGGCATTGCACATTGATGGCTGTCAGTAGTGAATATTATTGAATGACAGTCCACTTCCCAAGGCATACTCAAAAATGTATTTTGCATGTATGTGCAAACATTTACCCTTCAGTTATCCCTTAGTCATGTAAATGAGACCTTTGATGGTGTGTTTTAATAAGCACCCTGGACATTAGTAACTGCAGAAAAAATACGTATTGTGTAACTTTCTCAGTGGCTAAACATCTTAATGCAGTAAGTTATGAAGAACAGTACAAGCAGTGCATGGTTTGAAAACTGCATATTATACTGAAGTATGCTGTACATATCATCATGTCCTATAAACTCTCTAAAGCTCTTTCCTCAAAATATTTTATAGCAAAGATACATCATGTGTCTAATGAATACAACTGAGCATCACATAAAGGCAACTTTTAAAAACATTTTTTTTGCACAACAGTTGGCATGGAGCACTAGAAGCATACTGGAATGGCTGCAAGAGAATGGTACTGCACTTCATATGGCAAAAACTCAAAAATAAGTATACTTGTGTTAAGACTTTGCCATCAGCCATATGAATATGCTTAGCCTTGGCATGTGTCAGTTAGCATTGACTGTATTACAAAAATCAGTGCATTTATAACCTTTCCACATGAATACATATATGCAATAAAGGAACATCTCAATGTGCAACAATTATAGGGGTCATCAAAATTTGGTCTATCTCTACTCATGTTCAAAATTGTTTACCTTAACTAACATCTTGAGAATGTCAGTTCTCCTATAGCATTAACAGTTAATACACATAGTAAAAACATTCAGGTTCCTTTTTGTCATGGGTGTGTATTCCTATTGCTGTCACTCACAGATTTTACAATTGATGTGCCACCAAGGCATTATATACTACTTAAAGTGAATTTATAAGGAAGACAGTGATTGACAAGAATATCATTAATACTATGATGACATATTTGGTTGTGACAATGTTCTAGTTCTGATTACCAAGAGCTATCACAGAGAACATACCCTGAGATGTCACTATATCACTTGAACTTTAAGTGAGATGACATAATTAAACCACAGTTGATAGAATCATTGTAGAATATTTGTAAAGACACTGATCAATACGCATGGCCAAAGTCTTACTGCCATGTTTCACACTTAAAGTGTACATTGAATAAATGATGCCCACATTTCATGCCATTTTATTTGTGTGCTTTGTATAACACAAATATAATTGCCTAGCGTGTCTATCATGGAACACTTGAGATCTGAAATGGTGCTAATTCAGTGCCATTTTTTCCTGATATCTTTGAGAAAACATGGCAGGTGATGGAGAACATAGTGTTTGATTTATTGCACAGAGATGGTGCTAGGTGGAGTCTAATACCTTTGTTGGTCTCCTTGTTAAGCATTACAGCTGAAGGCTGCTGCAGGATAGCTATGATGGGTTGCACTATAAGGCTGAGGCTTTCAGCAGTGCAACTATCGTTCCACTCACTGTGGAACAATCTCATCACAATTGCAGTTACTTCAAAAGCCACTACCATGACCTCCTTCCCTGATGGGAGGAATAACTTAGAACCAAATGTCCTACCTGTGTTATGTAAGTATAGTGGCCCATTACTAGCCAATACAATACCATGACATGCTAATACGAAAACATGTTTATTAATTTCTGTTTTTCTGTGCTGTATAGTTCCTGCAGAATGGAAGGGAATATATCTCAGTGAGGTACAGGGTAAATATGTCTCAAGTATGACTAATAGCTATTTAATAGTAGCTCTATACTTGAAATCACTTTATCAGTTCTGAGGACATCTGTCCATAATTGTTTGACACAGTTACATATGTGTAGGCATACTTTATATATAACAAACATACATACCCGCTCAAATAGCTCTTGAACATTGCATTAGCCAATGTTTCAGCCAACTTTAATGTGTGTGGGTTTAAATCCAAGCAAAAAAGTTTCTTATTCTGTAATCAGTAATGTTAGAATAATACCGTATTCATTTAACATGGATATTTTAGGCGTTGGCATGCATAAAGCATATATGTGGTAGTCACAAAACATAATACTTATTAGAATAATGTGTAGTTTAACACACGTATGGCTTCACATTCAACCATAAAACAAACTCTCTATTTTTGTTCACGACATTTATGCAACACATTTCATTGCACACAGGTGATATATGAGTGTAAATGAGAGTTCATATCCTATGGCAAAACTGGAAGATTTTCCTCCTGTCTGCAGTAATACAGTTCTCTTCACACAATTATGCTTAACCCCACTGTGTAACAGAAAGCAATCCGGACAGCACTATGAGGAAACAGCTATTCTTATATCCCTGAATTTGGTCAGCGCAGGTCAGTGGACTACCCTGGTAAATAAATATAAATAAAATAAATAAATATAATAAACAGGCTACAAGGTTTAATGTACAACACATGTAATGTTTCAGATTTCATTACTGTTGGGTGTCCATTACTGCACACATATTCTCTTGGTTCAGACTGTTCTCATTGTCCCTTCAACTGTGGGTTTTACAACCTGAAAAGTGAAATGCTTTGTGGTGTGCTTAGATAATGCCTAGGTCTAGAGACTGTTGATGTGGATTGGCAGGTGTTCTAATCCATCAGTCTATCCAACATTAGATAATGTTTTCTTTCTCATAACATTTTCCCTTGTGACTTAATGGATTGATATGTTAGTCCCCCACCACTATCCTGCTTACTCCTTTATGTAGGATACCCCCCCCCATACCTTGCCAACTCTAAGTGCATGGCATCTAGGCAAAGGTAATTGGGAGACAAAGGCTGAGACACTAGGAACAGGTTAAAGTCATTGTTCTTATATACTTAGAAAGTTATTAGAACATTAGATTTAGCATTAACATGCAGTTTCTGAGGGTTATGAAGTCTGACATATAGATATATGTAATTACGTAGTGACTTCACAAGTCAGTGTGATTTACTTGGAAGACACAAATTGCATGAGGAACACAATAACAGGATTAAAATGTCTGGACATTCTGTAAATATGTGGACAGAGGAGAGGTATAGCCCTGCAGTATCCATATTACGAACACTGTCCTGTAATGTTCATGACAGATATTTAAATGATACAGAATACATAAACACAGCACAGACAAGTTCTGAAATGGCTCAGGCTCAGACATGTCTTTATGAAGGTACTCATTATTTGCATGACACTTGCCATGCAGCACCATAGACTACTGTAATTTCCCGTTATAAGTTCAAAAACTAAAGAAAAAACAATTACGCATGTGTTTATAATTTGCCATTGGTCATACTGGATTTACAACCACAAACCAGCAAGGGATCTTGCATTTCAGCTATTAATCTCCATTCCCTTTCATAATGCTCTACATTTGTGCTGCCATCCCTCAACTGAATCTGCTGACCACAGAAACCTCCCAGTGATCATTCATACCAGATCTACAACCACAAATCAGCAAAGGACCTTGCATTCCAGCTATTAATGTAGGTTTTTCCACTACAGAAACCCTGCTGTCACCATACTTATTTTGTTGTATCTTATTGTTAACTGGGAAATGGCATGTACACACCCAGGGACAATAACTGCATGAGTTTCCTGTATGCTTCCCCAAAGCAATTCTGCAGTACTCCAGACTTATTTTTCCTGGGCATTTTAGTTTGTTCATTACAAAAGAAAAAATAAAAACTCTGTTACAGACTGCCGTCCAGCTAATTCACCTAGCCCTCATGGCTCAGTTAAAACCTGGCTGATTCAGTTATTTTCTCCATGTATTTTGTGGCAGTGCAGGGGATTTCCTTGAAAGTATTTGTAACTGAGAGCTCCTGTGTGTCAGAGATTTCACCAACTTACCTCCTGTTCCATCCTTTAAAAACTGTTTTTAGTGCTTGCTGTGTGACTGGTTCTATTACCCTCTGACACCTCCTTCACAACACACCACTTCCTCCATTGCCAATAACTAACATCATATACTCAGAAACCCACTGAATACACACACCTTCTTAAGTTATACTTCTGCTCCCACCATTACAGCCATCCTCACTAGCTACACCACTCCCCAAGCCACTCATTTCCTTCTCTTTCTATTCCCTTCATTTCTAACTTCCACACTCATATTCACATATCCTCTAGAACCCGACCAAAATCATGTCTTCAGACTTACATTTTCCTCCACATCCCACTCACACTACTACCTCACATACTAACAACCTCTACATCTCTAAACCCATGTCTACTATTCCTTACAAAGGTGTCCCTACACTATCCACCCTTAGTACACCTTTCTCATATAGCTACTCTATTATATCTCCCAGCATCTATGCCATAACCCCTCTCCTATTCCATAAACACCATATACTCCAAAGTAAAATCATACCTACCCCACTAAATGTTATTCTTACAAAATAAAACCACCTCCAACAAACCGTTTCACACCAATTCCTCAAAATTAATCCTCAGTGGTGATAGTCACCCCAATCTAAGTCCCAACTCTCCCCCACCCCTTCATTTCACCCTAACCACAATACTTACCCTCCTCCCTCTAAAGCTTTTTAACTCTAAATCCCTAAAAATAATCACATTAAACTTTTAAAGCATTTGTGACAAAATCTCCAACTTCAAGGCTTGGCTGTCACATAAAACTCTGACATTCTAGCAGCCACAGAGACCTGTCCTAAACCTACCATAGAAGATATAGAAATTCTCCCTCCAGGTTATAACCATATTAGAACAGAATCCACAAAAAAGCTGTAGAAGTAGCCTCTTCTATCATAACTGACTCAGTATTATTCCTCATTCTGTTCCCATCCTTCAGTTTCATAATGCAGAAATCCTGATTACATTCCTAAAAATAAACAACTCCAAGACTCTGTGCCTTACAGTACTATATATCACACCAGGATGAAACATTCCTATCCTTAAAGACATATACTCCTGGATATCTAATACCATACAAAATTAGACTATCATACTAGGAGACATCAACATCAACTGGCAGAACCTCACTTGTAATTTATCTAACATAAACCTTCTTAACTTCACTCAGCTAATCACCACCCCAGTAGATTCTCCAACAAAAACAGTCAGGGCTCCATACTTGACTGGATTTTAGTCTCTGACCCCACCAAATTCTCAGATGCTGGGACCCTCCCCGATACTTTGAGTGACCACCTCCCTGCTTATGCCCTTAGAACATTATCTCATCTTCTAAAGTCCATCAGTACAAAACTATTCAGAATATCTCTAACTTTAACCAACAATCAATTGTTAACAATTTGAAAGCTATCAACTTGTTAATCCTCAAAACTCTTCCTCTGGACGAAGCAGTCAACATATTTAACTCAGCTTTCCTTGGCATACTTAACCACTTGGCACTCCCAAGCAGAAAAAGAATCAACAACAACTTTGAATCCTGACTATCTAAAACTACTAAAGATCTAAAGAGATCCAGAGACAAGCTCTGGAAAGTATGGCACACATCCGAATCCCCCTCAGACTTAAACAAGTATGGGCATCTCCGCAATCTAACTAAAAAGGTTGTAATAAAAGACAAACGAGAACACTATCACACATTACAACCCACCAACAAACATAACCCCAAAAATTCTGGTCATCCATTTCATAACTTCTTAATCCTGGCAAAAAAGCTAACCCCAATCCTCTTCCTGACAAAACCAGCACTCAAATAGCCAACCTCTTTAAAAAAACACTTCATTAAATGCATACAGAATGCCTCTTCAAACACATCACCTCTTCCTACCACTGCACATAACTCACCACTATCACATCCCTACACAACTGACCCATTGCCCCCTCCCTCCCCCAAGACCCACCCTCACTCCTCCACACCACTGCTTCCTCAACCTCACCTGTTCCTACTAATACAATTAAGAAGTTCCTCCTCAAACTGAAACTCTGCACTTACTCTCCTGACTACCTCCCTGCGGCATATCTCAAGATGGCAGCTGATGCTATTGCATATCCTATATCCATCCTCATTAATAGATATATTCTAGAAGCTTACGTTCCAACTCTCTCAAAAAAATCTGTCATTATACCATAACACAAAGGTGGCACCTGCACTGAGTTGTCCAACTGGTGACCCATTATCTTACTGTCACCATTCTCTAAACTCCTTGAAAAATGCATCCACTCACACCTACTCCATTACCTCCTTAATAATCAACCCCTCACTTCTACACAGTCAGCATGGCTTTAGACCAGGACACAGTACTAACACAGCTCTATTATCCTTCACCGACACAGTAAACAAAACTCGAGACTCAAGGAAACTTTTTTCCTCTCTGTTCCTTGACCTATCTAAGGCCTATGATACCATTCCTCATCACCTTCTTATGCAAAAGCTCAATAACCTTGAATTATCCCCATCCACCACCAGCTGGTTTGCTAGTTACATCTCTAATAGACAGCAGGCAGTTAAATGGCTAGACTCCCTCTCTTCTTTCCAAGACACCTCAACTGGAGTTCCCCAAGGTTCTGTCCTTGGCCTCCTCTTGTTTAACATCTTTACTAATGACCTATATACAACCTTCCAACAGAGTACAATCACACAATATACTGATGACTCCACAATCATTTCTTAATCAGATTCTATATTACATCTCCAACAAATCACCCAAACTGTTTTACATCTATTGAAAGCTGGCTTTCTAATAATCAACTACTCATTAACTCCACCAAAACTAAGCTTATACTCTTCACCCCTAAAACGTACTCTGTAAATAAAAGGCAATTTACTATTTATCTTACAGAACAACACAATAATTGAACATATCTCCCACACAAAGCTACTAGGTGTCACCATTGATGAACACCTTAAGTTTGACCTACATATACACAATAACATTAAGAAAACTCACCAGAAGCTTGGAATCCTCTACTGCCACAAACATTTCCTAGATGCTCACACTAAATGTACACTAGCCACTACCTACCTCCTACCCTGTCTGTTATATAGAGCCTGAGTTCTTAATAACCTACAAACCTGCCTAAAATCTAAGCTTAAATCTTGCTACAACAAAATTGTTAATGCAAAATACTCCACTCATTACTGCATACCCCTCTGCAATCTCAATTGGCTTGAACGTCCACATCATCTTACCTTCATCCCTCTCAATGCAGAACATAAAATCATTCACAGAACCATGGCCTACCCAGCCTTAAATCCAATATTTCACTCCTACATACCAATCAAATCTCTTAGGTCAGAAAACAAACAGCTTTTACAAGAGCATCATCTCATGAAATTAGCTGGACATAGCCTATACTTCTTCTCCATAGCTAAAATCTGGAACACCCTCACTTTATCTTTAAGATCCAACCACATACACACATCCTTCAAGCTCACACTTAAGGAACACCTCTCTAAATCCTGGATCTGCTCGCACTCAACCGTAGGCTGATATCTCAAGCCACATCATCACACTTCCACCTCACTCCACTGCAATTCTGAACTCTGTCTGCCTTAACCATCTACTATTCCCTCTTATTCTACCTCTCTCTTTCTCTGTGCCTACTACTATACCCCCACCTTCTTCTCTAAAACAACCATCTCAACTACTTTACATCTTCCTAATGTCTTCCCCATTGCATACTGATGTGACTAGCACAGACTTTAAATTAAGAATGCGCTGCGACTATGCTATGTTTGTAACCATGTATTATATTTGTACTGCTGTTATACTGAATATTTTAGTTACTGTTAAGTGAATGCTCATGTCATTACTGCTACACTAATCCTTTCTGTCTAATATTGTTCATATATAAACTTTTTGTCTTATGGAACTTTTGTCCCCTGGCCTCCACTGAAAATGGGTTCTTTATGGCCCAGTTGGACTTTCCCGGTAAACAAATGTCAAATAAATAAATAAAAATTGGGACCATTGAACAAACTTTTTACATGTTTGTCATGTGTAGCTTGAAGTTACCTCGTGCAGTGTACACACATCAATAAGTCTACACAATGATCCCCAAACTGCATAATTTCATACAGTGATATTAAAATGAATGGACAGGAAAGCATGGATGGCACTCCACTTGTTGGCAACTGTAATTATTATCCATCATATAATTGGTCAATACACCTCTAAGTGACACACAGTGGCGTATCAAGGGTTGGGTTAGAGGGACAACTGCCCTGGGTGCAAAGTGCTGAGAGCATGATCAGTCAATCCCAATCTTTTTTTAATGCAATGCTGCTTTTAGGTAGATATCGTTTACAGTACAACAATGTCCATGAATGAAGTGATGTACAAGTTATTGCTACAGCATATAGATGTGGAAAGATTCATGATCAACACATTGCTGCTTGGTCTTTCTGTCAAATTGCATTCCTATTCACCAAAACATATGTAATGTACACTACAACTATGTGCTGTCTGACACTTCTAATAAGATTTCGCCTGTAACATCAGTGGTTGATAGAATATTCTCTACACTGCGGGCTTAGATGGGTAAGTAGGTGTCAAATCCAGCAATGACTACTAGTGTGATTGTAGTGATAGAGAAAACTGATCTACTGTGTACACTTCAACAGAGGAGAAACATTTACACTGGGAGACGGTGCCCCCAAAAATTTCAGTCCCTTTTAGCCCAGGCATCTGCTTTGCAACACAGTGATGCGATATCCCTAAAAATGTATTTTGTCTCACACTTGTAGTTAGCCATCTCCTTTGATGTTGGCCACTTATACAATACCCTCTAGATTACAGACTTAGCTAGGCAGGTACTCAAATCCATCAGTGACTTGCTAATATGATTGAGTGCATGTGTTTGTGACCATATTGCTAGGTAGGTGTGGCTTATCTGACAGATCTTGTGTGTTCACTTCCCCTCAATGGAAATACAGTATTTGCATATGAAGAGAGTTCCCACAACATTCTAGGTGAGGTGATCCTTTGCAATATGTCCTGTCTCACATTGTAGTAAAAATTCTCCTGTGGCATGAGTGACTAACGCACAGCTTTTAGAGTGTGGACTTCAATAGACAGGCACTTGACTCTGGAAAAGTATGCATGCACATACAGTATCAGACAGGATTGCATTACCCAACAGATGGTGATATGAATGACTCACACTTGTGTGAACACTGCTGATGTCATCCCTTCAAGTGTGTGCTTCACGAGACTTCAGGTAAAGTTCTGTCTGTGCTGTTAGTCATTGATATACAACTCTATGAAATATGAACACAGGTAGGCAGGTGTTCAAGTCTGTCAAGGTGTGTGAAACACTGGTAACACTGTGGATTGGCTTCTCAAAAGCAGTTGCTGATTACTATTTTACTTACTGTACACTTACAACTGGGAAGAGACGGGACACATTTTGTAATCCCTTAAAAGGAAGTCATATGCATTCAGATATAATGCTCAGGTTATACCTTCAAATGGATGCTGTCTGACAGGTGTGGTATAAAGTCTTGTTTGGCATCTTCAGTTAGTGCACAGGTCAAAAGGAGCTTGACCTACATTGCATATGTTTATACGGGTTGTATGCCTTTTATTATTTCATTCACATTAGAATGTGTTCCAGCAAAAGTGGCTTATTCATCAGATCTTGATGTATGTCATGCTACAAAGTAGTCTTCAACTGTAGTAAGACCTTTGTTATGGTTTTAGGATGGGGAGGTGACATTCATCCAGTAACTGCTGTATTTCATTATGAGTATGCCAAGTATAATGAAGTATTCCATTGCAAAATAAGTAAGAGATGCTGTGGAAAAGTTATTGTAATTTTTTGTTTTGTGGCAAAATCTTCTGAGAATTTGAATCTGGTAGCATGTGTTTGCTGATGGCCATGCAATGCAGAAGATAACAGCTGATGTATACTTGGCATGTTGTCTGTTGTGATTCAGGTACTATGGCTGTCTTGTACATTGCTCAGCTGGGGGACATTTTGATTTCTGGCATGAATATATACTGCCTTTAGAGGTATAAGCTATTTTAGACTGCATTACTTGTGTATGGCAGGTAGCAGCAGAAACTAACATGTAAGGCACAACTGCTTTGCACTCCCAACACATATGATAAAGTGAAACGGTATATGCAGCAGTTATCATTATACAGTATTGACATTAAGCACATTTTTGTTGTGATTACTTCTCCTAGGGGCTAACTATCATGGCTGGTCTTCCTAACACACATACCTAATCATGTCCATAGGCATAGACACATTTGTTGACTCAAAACCTTCATGTTACATCACTGCCTCAACTTCCTCAACTTGAACCATTTCTTTCAGGGTTTCCATCTTAGTATGTGTCTCTGCATGTCTGACATTTCCAGTGTATTTACATCCTCATGTGTTATAGTTCTACATCTGTATGCATTACAGCATAACTTGCAAATAATATGCAGCCCTATTTTTGGCAGGTGTGTGTGTGGATTGCACTACTGGTTTGGAATGTATTAACTATCTAATTGCTACCCTTCCCAACATGCATGGTGCTGCCACAACTGTTACTGCTGTTTCAGCTATTAGCAGTTGTGTGTGAATTATGTCCGTGGGTGTTCCTTATTATTCTCTAGCCCTTCAGTGCAAGTTGCAGAAGTGGGCAAAAAAGTCACTATAAATTGCAATAAGATGGAAAGGTCTCCTAATTTACATAAGATAATCACAGATTTTCACATATTCCTTAATTATTACTTGTTATTTCTTCATTTGCCTAAGACCTTCTCAGACTACTTAAAATCAATGCACGTAAGCATAATTGTCCCTGTCCCCTTCAATAAATACACCACACCAAATGACATTTGATGACCTTCATTAAACTTCCATAAACATAACTTTATTGAACAATATTTTAATTTATTGATCACAGCATGAACATCCAAATAATCATTTACTAGAGCAGCACAAACCCCACTCACCCTAGCCAAATAAGGAGCATCCTCACCTCTTCTCACTTACTTTTACTTATCAACCAGCGTTTCTTTTACTTATCAAGCTATATCCCATTGCTCACTTTCATTCCCCAAATCACTGAATTAAACTTGCAACACCAGAAGGGGAACAGAAGAGGGGCAAACCTGTCTCTCTTCTCTGCCTAGACATCAAACCTATAAAATAATCATGCAATCCTTCATGTTCCTAAAAGAGGGATGGTAGGTGGGTGGCAAATTCATGCCAAAATCTGATCCCTTACCCAATTACACTCACACAAAACCAGTTAAGCCCCTCCTTGCACTTACCACATTTCCTCCAAGCACTCCTACTTTTTCCATCTCCACCACACTAACTTTCTTCCACTACCATCTTAACTCCCATTACTATTTCTACCTGACCCTCTCCCAAAGATGTTCCTGGACAAATGTCTTGTTCCCAAATCTCATTTCTTCCGGTCCCCTTCAATAAACACTCCTCACCAAATGACATTTGATGACTTTTGTTAAACTTCCATAAACATAACCTTATTGAACAATATTTCCATTTATTGATTACAGCATGAACATCCATATAACCATTTACTAGGGCAGCACAAATCTCACTCACCTTAGCAAAATAAGTAGTGTCCTCACCTCTGCTTGCTTACTTTTACTTATCAAGCAGTGTCTCATCGCTCACTTTCATTCCCCAACTCACTGAATTAAACATTCAATACCAGAGAGGGAACAGAAGTGGGGCAAACCTCTCCCTCTTCTCTGCCAACCAGCCTGACACAGGCTGTTCCCCCTCATTCACCCCAAAACCTTCACCAAACCCTCAAAAACAAATTGAAGCATACATTAAAGAGGTCCAAACCAAAATCATTCAGGTGTACTCCCTCCTTTCTGAACAAAACTGGATCCCAGTCATCAACATCCCAATGCCCTATCATATAAATACTCAAAGCAGCCAGTTGCCTAACTAGCCTAAAATTAACAAACCAATGAGCCCTCCCCAAAGCCAAAATAACCATGGTATTACCTCTGACCACACAATGCACATACCTGAATATAACCTCTTTAAAATAAATAGATCCTCACTTATCCAAACTACCAAATGTAGCTTCAGATTTATTCCCAGATTGTTACCTGCCAAATGTACCACCAGGACTATAATGAGCCCAATGCCACCCGAAACAATGCAAGCCCAATTGCCTGCCATCCGGCCTAACTGCAGCCCCCTTTTACCACCCAATGGTAATAAGAATGACCAAAATGGGATTTCCTTTCCTAAACAATAAATTTCATACTAAGCCAGTCACCGTACTATTTATATAAGACAAGAAAGCATTTGATGACCAACAACCAACGCTCCTAATGAAATGACTTCAATTAATCTGCCTTTCCTCTCTATACCTCATACCCACCGAATGCATATAAATTGAGTGGAAACCTCATTCCCGGAAAAGAAACACACCAAAAATCTCTTCTCATCATATATACAAGCTGATTACATGTCATCACTTTGCCCTTTACTGATAAAAACAAAGTCCTGAGGGCTTCCAACATGAGTCCACAGCAACTTCTTAGTCCAACCGAATAGATGCAACCAATTATTCCTGTCCTTTCCCAATACTATCAGCCAGCCCTTTACCAACTGATCCATTTTAGATCTACACAAAGAAATATGCAGAGAAGTACAAAACACTGAAACATTCTGCCAAACTAGTGAACAAAACAATTCTGACACCCTAAGAGCTCCATAAATTAAACATCACATATAAAGTATAGTCCAATGAATCTTCATTTTTCAATGCTAATCCCAGCAACGAAACCTTCAAAACATGTCACTGGCCATTGTCTGTTAGTCTTCACACTATCTACCCTACCCCAACCCTTTAACATATGAACTTACAGTCCAAGATTTAGTAAAGTCACATAACCCTGCCACCTGTGCAACTATAGTAAGAGCAGCTCAGTCCACTTTGACCAAATGAACTGTCCTACCTTGTTCTCAAGCCTGAACTAAATATCTTAACAGTATTTCCCACCAAACTCCTTCCTCCTCAGACAGCTGCAACACAAATGTAACAAAATCTTGTAATGCCCTACCATACCTTCCTTTTAAAAGCTGCCTACAATTCCTATACCAATCATCTGATCATTCCAAAACAACCTGACACACCTCATGTGGGAAAACCAGCAGCTCTTACCACTGCCATGTTGTCTGAATGAAAATGAACCCTTTCCCCCACAAATTCTCCTGCTAGACAATCGACGTCAGCCAAATTGAATCTAACTCCAAACTGTCAACATCCCTCCTCTAATCATCATTGCATCATGCTGGCCAGCGAGCCACAACCATTCCCCCAGAATATGCCCCATCCCAATATTTCCTGCCACATCCATAAACAATTGAAACTCTCCTTGAACAATCCATTCTGCATGCCAAAATGCCATATCATTAAACTGCTCCAAAAGACAACCACAAAAATGCAGCACTCACCAACTTATTAACCCTCACCCAGTGATATTTACTTTTCCCTCATTCAACAAAAGGCCACAAATCCCACAAAAGGAACAACCTGAGTGAACTGCACACCATGCAAACTTCAGGAGCCCAAAGAACTCCATGCCAGCCTTAATCCACACCTTGTCCTTGGGTTCCCCACAAAATCCTTCCTTCCAAACATGTTATCTTCACATCTGGAAAATAAAACAAACCATAGTCTGCATCCACTAGCAATCCCAGAAAACAATGCCTTGCTTGGCCCTTCTAACATCTGCTTAGCCAATGAAACACCCAGTTCTTCACACGTCCCCAAAAACACATGCCTACCTTCCAATCCTTATTCAAACCCATCACCTATTCTTAAGAAGTCATCCAGAAAATGTACTGCCTCCTGGCAGCCCACCCACTGCTGCCAAATCCAATGGAGAGCAATGCTAAACCTCTCAAAGTAGCACAGGCCACCGAGCGTCTCATCTGCATAGCCTTGTCAAAGTATGTTTATTTATTTATTTATTTATTGGCATTTGTTAACCAGGTTGGTCCAAATGGGCTTGGGGCCCATTTTCAGTGGAGACCCAAGGAGAAAAGCTGCAACAAAGCAAAATAGTTACATGAAAACAACATTGTAGTTAAAAAAAATAAGCACATACATATATGAGAGATAGTAAAAAGATCAAAATAAATTTGTTTATACAGCATGAGTAAAAACAAAATAGAGAGCTTACATGATAAGACAAAACATAATATTTATACAAAAGCAATTATATATTTACATGAGAAAATTATGCATCTTAATTAGGTAAAAAGCAGTCGACATTGGTTATCATAAATGGAGTTGTGGGAAATAAGATGGGTGGGAAAAAATGTAATTAGTGATTTAAGGAGAGTGAGAGATGATTATGTTGGGTCGTGGCAGGGACAAGTCTTGGAGCTGAGCATATGGTGCTTTAGTTCATTTTTGAAGTGTAGTGATTGGGTGAAGGAATGTATGTTTAATGGAAGTTTGTGAATACCTGCTGTCAAGTCCCTCTGTGGGAGTTTTCCCTTCAAATTTGTGACTATCAAAGTATGTCCTGCTTAATCTGTAAATGAGTTTAGCTGTTACCTGTACTTTACAGCTGCTCCTGTGGTTGGTTACTCTCCTGTACATCTGCAGACTGCTCCCTATTGCTATCCCTACTGTATTCCTGCTCTGCCACTCTTCCAACTCTCCTCTAACTATTCTTTCTGCACTCTGGCAAGCACTCTTGTTGCTGGAACCTCTCCCTGTACTGTCTGCTACCCCTGCTCTAGGGTATTCCCTACCTCTCTTACCAGTCTTTTCCTGGCTATCTCCAGTTCCTATATCTTTATACCCTTGCTTCCAATTCCTATAGGCATAACTCGGTCAATCTGCCTCAAGAGCTTTTACTCTCCCTCCCCACCTCTCCTGCTCACAATCCTAACAAACCTACCTGCTTCTCTGATTGTCTTTTCTGGCTTTTTTCTTTGTGGGTGTAGCTCTGCTATGATCTGGGTCACTTCACTGCCTTATCCTACCCCCATTCCTACCCACCCCATTATAATGTCCTTTAAATTATCCACTCCCTCCCCTTCCTGTCTCAACATCCACTCACCAATAACTCCCTGCCTATAATACACTCCCACTCTATTTGATTGTCACTGCCACACTACATCACATCCTAACCTTGATTACTCTATCCTATCTACAACCACTCTACACACACACTATGAAACATATTCTCATTTCTTCTGTACTCCTGTTAACCCTCTCTGCTCTAACCTCTTATCACTCCCACCTTTCCAATCTTTTCATGCACTCCCCTACCTGCCACAAAAATAAAACATTTGCAAAAACGTCCTCATTTATTATTTCTCCAACTCTATTCAACTTCTCCAGCACATGTCCTCATAAACTCTATTTACTTCAAATCGACACACCTACCCAAAAATCTAAACCAAAGCTACCTAAACCTCACATACCTACTACTACTCTCTCTCTTTTCACAAAAAAACTACTCTGCTCTGGTGACATTCACCTCAATACTGGCCCCTCCCCTTCTCCCCACAGTCATAAATTCCTCAGCAGTACCCCCCACCCACTCCTCTATATACACATCTTATCACCACCACTCTCAGGCATTGAACTTATCCCTATCTAAACATCTAACTATATACTCAATAAAAATTCAAAGCCTAACAAATAAAATCAATGAACTACATACCTGGATAGCTCTTTCCTCTCCTCACATTCATTCCTTATCTGAAACTTGGTTAAAGCCTCATATTACAAACAATGAAATACTCCCACCTGGTTATAACATCTTTTGCTCTGACAGAGTTCCAGAAAAAGGAGGTGGTGTAGACATCCTTTAATCCAATAGCCTAAACCTTTCACCTTTCTCCTCTCCTATTCCTGACTTTCAGCCAGCAGAACTTCTCATATTAAACTGTCTCCTTAATCTGCATAAGAAATTTGCTGTTGTTTCCATCTATATCTCTCCTGGAACCAATCTGCCCATTCTAGAGAACTACAACACATTGCATAAACACCTACACACAGAAACTACCCATATAGGGTTCATGTTTGGAATTTTAGAACAAGTACTGGTTGACCCTAGGGGGGGTGATTGGGAGAACTGGTTGTGTTGTAGAGAAACATATTGGCAAATCAAATTGAATGCAACTAACCCCCCAGGACTTAATGACCACATAGCAATTAAACCATATTTAATTAAAAAGGCAAAAAACTAGGAGTGTAAGAGTAGAGTACACAAGAATAATACATTTTAAATGTGTACACATATTTTCTTTGGTACAACTATTATGAATTTTAGTGATGGTTTTACACATTTTTATTAGTGTATAACAAGATAAAGTATGTTTTTTCAAGTGTGTATTTATTATAATCAATTATATTATAAACACTTTTGATTTTTTACTAAATGTTTTTAAATAAAGGAAGTCTTTTTAAGAAAGAAGGTATATCTCTTTAAGAAATGTTGGCGCTTTTTTTAGATGGAAGTGTTTATAGTTGTAACAGTTGTAATGGTCTGTTTCATTCTACTTGAAAAAGCCCAGCACTTAGCAGGGTGAAAGCACTTGTATTTGAGTTTGTTTTATCAATTAAATTATTTACAGCCTGTTCCAGTGTGCCCAGACCATTTATTTCTTTGGAATGTATCATTACCTGTGACCTCTTTGCTCACCAATCCAGTGGCCAGAACATCCACCGCAGCAGCATCCATTACCTGTCAAATCTACTTCCTTCTGGCCATCGGCTGATGCAATCTTCTGGTCTTCTGCCATCTGTGGCTTCATTGCCATCTGTAAAAGAAAACATTAAGAACACTGAGAGAAAAGAAACCCACAAAGGACCTTGCCACCTGTGCCATGCCCCAATAGGATGGCAAGGCAACCCAAGCATCTGACAGGCACAGGGGAACGACAAATAATGAACACATGGTGCCTAACTGATATTCACAGGTGCTGAAATCACTACTATGTCCAGGCATGGCTCCCTGTTAACTCAAGCAATCTAGACCAGGCCAACCCAATGAGAGAGCAGTAGCCTGAGGTAATCAACCCTGTGTAGTGGAAGTACATCTCTCTGCCTTAATCCTGTATATCAACAGCCAGATACCATAAGACCACTCAATCCCCCTAACATACACGACTGCTATTGCTATTATAATCGGAGAGCAATGTTCCCCGGCTGCTAGAAGAAAAGTTTTCATGTTAGCATACAGGGTAAGCACACTGTAATCAAAATGCCTGCCCTTATCTGCCTTCCAACTGCAGCAACTATATCCTCAGAGGTATAACCAAATTACTAACTGACATATTGGCATTCTGCGAAAACCAATACAGCTGCTAGTTAAATGGAGCAGTACTGCCTATATGTCCTGTGTTGGTCTGAATGTCGTAACTAGACTTGTGATTCCTATCTATGACCCAAGAATTTGACAGTGTAATTCAAATAACCTGAACTTGCAATAGCCAAGACAATCTGTATGCTAATGGGAATCTATTGACCTATATTTTTACTAAAATGGTGTTGCCCATTGAGAACCTGAGCTTCTTATCAAGAAAGAAATTTATAAAAGTAGACTGGCAGTATACACTGCTATTTCACAGAATTTATAAGTAATACAGTACATGCAAACAATAAGAGCCATAAAGGCTTCATAGACCATATAGAAATAATAATAGACAGTGCTTGTATTGATAAAGATATGCTAGAAGTTGCTCCTGCTGCAACTGAGCATGTGCAGCAAATTTCTGCTAATTGCGGCTGCTTCCCCAGCTCACAATCAGCCCTCTTAACCTCGTAGAGTAAGAAATCTGGATAAAGCCATAAATAATGGGAGGACAAAGGCCTAAAGTTAGGGACAATGTTTAAATATTGCTGTTACAAACTTAGAAAGTTGATAGAATAACAGGCTGAGCTTTAACATGAATTTTCTGAAGGCTATGAAGTCTGAAACTCAAATGTCTGTCATTATTTTCTGTCTTCAGTATTTAATGGCTTGTCAATGATTTGCCAGAAAACCACAATTTTATGAAAAACAGAACTAAATATGAGGCAAAAATCTGAACATTCTGTGAAATTCTGTACAATTGAGAGGTGTGCCTGGAGCCGCTCCAACCACCACTGCAATCCACACAGATTCAATTGCTTTTTGCATTTTTTTTTATTATTTAATCAGCCATTGTAGAAGGAGACACGCACATCACACTTGGTGCCAAGGTTTGGGGCCAGCCCACTACAAATGAACTGAATTGTAAAGCACAAGGCAGTGACTATCCTCCTCAAACACCCATGAAGCACAGACTACAACAAATACAGACATGGGCAGACTAGGACCTCTGTACAGCAACGCCCCAATAATCACAACTGCCTCCAATCCTGCAAACAGCCTGGGACACTGCTACTCTATGTACCACACACCACCAAGGAAAACCTGTAAGTACCAATGTTACATTGTTTGTATAACTCAGAGGCTAGCCCATTATTCAACCAACAAATATTGAAATCTGGGCATTCCTCAAAATATGAACCGAATTCAACAATTAACAGCTCCAGCCACAACTGTGCAAGTGAGTCCAACAAACCACTGCCTCAGCTACCTCCCAGCCTGTGAATGGCTTGAGAACTGCTGTTTTGTCAAACAGACACCACCAATGAAGAGAAGCACCTCAGTCAGGCTGTCTACAAATCCCTAGTGCTGTCAGGCATGCCTACCAGAACCATCAACAAGAATACTGACTCCTACAGTAAAGAAAACTGGCCACCCACTCACACACACCCTAAATCCCCCTGGGAAATGAGTATCAATAATCCTTAATGACAACGTAACTTGTGACAAAGCCAACCACCACCCAAAACACCCCATTAAACTGTCCCCCACACCACTGATCACACTTACAGACAAGCAACCACACACAATAATAATAAAAAACAAATAAACAAAAAAAAAACTAGCTTATCCAGTTCCAGCTAAGAGTAGTCCAAGGCCTACCTGCCTACCTGCACCACAGTACCTACAGGTTGTCATGAATGTAATACCTGTTGCAGCTACTTATAGCAGCAACTTCATGCCAAAATCTGATCCCTTAGCAAGTTACACATACAAAAAAAAAAAAAAAAAACAGTTAAGCTCCTCCTTGCACTTGAGTCATTTCCTCCCAACCCTCCTACTTTCCCAATTTAACCCTTCCATCCCCACCACACTAATGTTCTTCAACTACCATCTAAAGTCCCATTACTATTCCTACCTGACCTTCCCCTGAAGATGTCCCTGGACAATTTGGTTTGTTCTCAAACCTCATCTGGTGCCTAAGAATTGCATCTCAGTTACATTTAGCTGCAGCCAACACAGCTTCCCTTTATACCTAAGATGAATATCCCCTCTTAGTTGGAATACCCTTGTTAGTCTCAAGACTCTGGAGTAGTATAGCTTGATTATTGTAAACTCCTCTCTTTTTATGCAAATCCCTGTAGTAATTCACATTGATTCTTACCTTTATCATGCTTAACTTCTTGGGAACATTAAGAAACATGAGACCCAAATACATACAATCAAAGCAGTAAAAGTAGGTATATTTACAACATTTCCAAATTATTACTTAAACATTGTTGCAGCTTTTCCAGGAAAGAGTAAAATAATTATATTTGCCAAAAATGTTAAGCTTTTGCTTATTAATGGTGCATTAGCCTTTTAATACGGTTAAACAGGGTATGAAAAGACTGCTTAGTGAACTGACAGTTTTAATTATGAAATGCTGCATATCTTCATATAACTCATTGAAATTGCTGCTTTGCTAAATCATGTTAATTAATATTGATATCCATATTACTTCTCAAATGCTAGCAATTTGAGTCCCTGGACCAAGCTAGCATTTTTCAAATGCCACTGTTATTAATTAGCCTCTGGTTTACCACAGTAATGATGATAGTCCAAAACTATTCTGGAGAGATCTGCACAGTTTTAATAGGACACTGCAATAGAACCAGTAAGAATGTTTCAGTTTTTGTAATATTAAATGTGTAAAAAGGTTTAACTTTGTTAGACAAAAAATGATGACAAAAGGAGGTGTTTTGCATCACCTATTGTCATAATAGTTACATAAAAACTTGTAAATTATGTATTCCATCAGCTCTCAGGAGACAAAGTATATTTGGGCTATGCCACTCTCAAGCAACCCTTTGTAAATACATTCTTATAGCTTGGAGTCATTACATAGAGCCTAATGACATTTCATTTTTGCATATTAAAAAGAAGAATTGTCTGTTTTTTTCCAGTTACCCCCCCCCCCATGTCTGGCAATCACCAGCCTCCCTCCAATGGGTCAGGGTCAGGTTTCAAGGCTATTGGTTTTCCAGGTAGACTGGCTTCTCAGCTGTTTGTGAAAGTAGTGAGAGGTGACCAGAGGGAACCATCCTCTAGACAGAAGTTGCTTGGTCCCCTACAGTGCACCTCCCTTTGGCTTTCCCAAAAGCATAGAGCCTACATCCCATCACCCTGTGGATCTTGCTTTACCTCCCCTAATACTGAGGCTACCTGCAATTAAAGGCTGATTCTAATTGTGATCAGGCTAGGGAACTGCACTGCTTTCACCCTTCCCAGATTTGGTCCAGTCACATGCAGTACTTAAAGGATTTTCTAATAGTTCCTAACTCCAATCCAAGAACTGCTTGAAAATTTAGTGATCTACATAGCTGCCCAGATGGTTCATGCATGTTTTTGTGCGGAATCAATACGTGTGTCTACTGTATAAATAAACAGCTTGATTTGTGCTGGTATTTAGACCATTCTCACTGGATGCTAGTACATCTGCCATCACTAGATGGTGAACAGGAAGAAGGCTGGGCTGTTTTTAATTCACTCAGGATGGATGACATGGTAAATGGTCACTCAGTCCCACCCTATTGCCACCTGGTTTCTTAACAGTAGATCCCAGGTTAATTGGATCACACTCAAAATTGTACCTCTCTGTACCACAGCACTGGCTAATGCATGCCTAAGTGCTTGGTTTTTGTTTATTTAGTTATTTTATTTGTATGTAAATATTTTTCTGCAGGTTTTTCCCTAGTTCTGGAAGGAACTAATTACTGCTTGACACATAAAACTATAATTTTTCTTATTTTTTAGCTTTCTAAGCCTATACTTTCATTGCATTTTGGGATAACTCTTTTATGTTTCTTTATGACATATATTAAGCTACAGTTAATATTTTGTAAATGGATTACATGAGCTAATAAAAAGTAAATTTTTAGAGAATAAAATTTAATTAAAACTGCCTTGGTATATTTATAAAAAACATGCACCACACAGAAAATTATATATTAGTGAGCCAAGTCTATCAAACAGTGGCTAAATATTTCATCATATGAGGAAGAAAACAAGAGGTAATGTTTTGAAAAGAATAAATCATGTCATCCAATTTCTTGAACATTGCTCTGATAACATGAGCTTATAGCCCTGGTTAAAAACATATATCAAAGAAGTGTAATGGACTTTAGTATGTGGTGGCAACCTTACCTTTAGAGTGAAGACAGACAGGTTACTTACAAATAAAAAGATAAATAAAAAAAGAATAAACTATTTAAGTTAATGATTTTAATTACATACTAATATCACCATGGCACATGTTGAAATTTAAGATTCCTATTCTTTACTGACTTCACATGCTTAAGGAATGAACAGCTATACCTGCAGGTTGTATTTCACAAGTAATATTAAATCACCAGTATATGATTCTTACAAGTTCAAAAGTATGCCCTCGAATCATCATATTATATTAGTTCCAGTAAAGCAGACACTGTTAATTACACAGACAGTTTGGAGAATACCACCATACCTAACAAATCTAAGGGAATGTGGACTATAATTAAAGTTACTGAATTTAAGACAGAATTTCCATAAATATAGTCTTATGTGGGGGGGGAGCATAATAGTTAAGGTATTTACCTTACAGACACAAGGTGCAAAGCTTGATTTTCACATGAGGTAATTGGCTAGGCTTAAAATGACCCACAAGGGCAATTAGCTTAGTACAAACCTATATTTATGCAAAATATTCTGAAACACTTCTCATAAGAGTTCAGTTTTAAATGAGAAGAGGAACTTATGACATTATTAACCGAGTACATAAAACTGACCAAAAATGATAAGCCATGCAAAAATATTATGCTGGTGTTTTATATGGAAAACCACAAAACTGTTAGAACATAAATCTATTGTTTTATAAATAAAATAAGGATAGATGTTTACATAATACCTTGTTGTGTCTAATGGAGTTTTCTCTGAAGATATGAAATACTCATTACATCCCTTTACTAAAGGCATTAAAGTACATTAGTCAAAACCACTGATATGAGAGTCTATGAAATCATAAATTACTATCAGCAGCTTTGATGAAATGTCAACCAGAAATCAGATAATTTTCCAACCACAAATCATTCAATAAGCTGCATAGTTAACCAAATACCAGCAAATGTTTTAGGACAAGCAGCAACATTAGAAAAGCCTGTGACCTTGAAAGAAGTTACATTTACTATTTTCTCTCTAAGATATATGAGCTGCCTCTGGAGGTAATAAACCTATAAGCAAACATTCAGTAGTAAATATTAGGCTAAAAGGTATAAAGAAATGCAATTAACTTGAAACAGAGCTTTGATTCATGATTATGTTTTTGCCTTATTTACTAATATTCATTTCTGTTGCATGGTAAGTATAATTCAATATGTTACTGAAACATAAAAAATTGCTTCCATACTGAATTTATTAATTAAGATATAATGAAGTACAGTAGAGAATCAATTATCCAAACATCACTTATCCGAAATGTCAATTATTCAAACGTAGCCTTCCAAAGTTTTTGCATAGGAAAAAATCATAAAGTCTGAATATGGAAATGTTATACATATTCGCTTGGGAGTGTTTTTTGAGCTTGTGCTATAATATACTTTACCATTTTATACTTACAGTATATTTTTTATTTTTCTTGTTTATTGTTAATCAAAAACATTTTTAGAAGATTTTTATCCAGTTCAGTTATATGTTTGATTATCCGAACTACCCTAGGTCCCAATTAGTTTGAATAATCGACTCCCTACTGTAAGTATAACTGAACAGTTTTGCAACTTCTACAAAATAAAGTGTTCACAACCTCTCAAAAGTTTGCTGAATGTTATTTATCAAAATAAGCTGTTTCTGTGCCAAGGCAAGCCACCTGGTGATGTAAAAAGTTTCTCTAGATAGCTGTTATTGTTGAAGTGACACCATGACCCATTGTTCAAAAACAAGAGAAAGGACTGTAAAATGAATGGATGGATGGATGGATGGATGGATGGATGGATGGATGGATGGATGGATGGATTTTGGCTATAATATTTTAATGTGCATGTTTTAGGGTGTGTCAGAGAAGTAGGGCAGTGGATGTGTAACATATCCCAGCACAGCAACCTGGAATTTTGCAAAGAATTATACGTCATTTGTATATCCGACTGATTTGTACAGATGCTTGTGTTGAAAAATGTGTTTGTAAAGCTGCTTGTGTTAAAAATGTACCGACAGTGTGCCCTGCTGGATAGAAAAAGAACTACACATGCATTATTGTAACTGTTTAAATATATATGTCTTGAAAGAGGATATTGGAAGAGAAGAGGTTAATCTCAATCCACCTAACTTTGAAAATAGTTTGAAACTGAATTACCTGGCTTACCATAAAGATTGTATCTTATAGATCTCAATGCAGCCAGAAACAAAAAGTCTGTACTAGGAAGCTTTCTCCATTGTCTTTGGGATGAACTAATTGCTACTCTGGAAGGGTGGAGGTTTGAAATTATTTTATGACTTCCAGGAGCTGCTGCATATCTTAGTAAGGCTCTGTGTATGTGTATTATTGACACATATGTGGTAAATCCTGACAGCTTTTAGTCAAGGGGGTAGCATGAGAAACAGAAGTCAGATGACCAGATGTATTACCAGAAGTCAGATGACCAGATGTATGTGATGTCATTCTGTAATCCATCACTAAAAATTATATTTTAATACTAGGTGAGACTGAAGTCTCATTGCAGTTTGTTCTTGGAACCTGACAAAGAAGCACCCCTCACCTACTTCATCTTGCCTTGCTCTAGTAAGTGACCTTGGAATAGTAATTGTTTAGATCACTCAGGAAAATATAGTGACATTAGTTAAGTACTGTTTTTTGTATCTGTGTGAATCTATTCACCTGTGTTATTTTAATATTTCCTGTGATTGAAACTGTGGTGTTTACTGTAAATAGATATTTAGAATTTTCATATTCTTTTCTTATTTATTATTAAATATATTTAAATGTTTCTTTGTGTCTTTTAGAGAATATTTTAATCTCTGAGAGTGTGTATATGTATTTGCTGACAGCTCTGGCTACTGCTGAAAGCCTTCCTGTTGGTCAAACTACCATTTGTATTAATATTTTTCACTTAGTATAATTGGGTATTCTTGCAGGAGCCTTAGAGTAGCTGGCTTTGGAGTGTCTGGTGGTAGTGTAACTACCTTATAGTCTGGGGAGAAGGAGGCATAGATAGTAAATCTGTGCCAGCCTTTCCCAGGTGTGTGTGTGAGTGTGTGTGTGTGTGTGTGTGTGTGTGTGTGTGTGTGTGTGTGTGTGTGTGTGTGTGTGTGTGTGTGTGCGTGTGTGTGCGTGTGTGTGTGTGTGTGTGTGTGTGTGTGTGTGTGTGTGTGTGTGTGTGTGCGTGCGTGCATGTGTGTGTATGTGTGTGTGTGTGTGTGTATGTATCAGCTGTTTGAAGCAGGGACATGAAGCATTGGCTTCATAGACAGGGTGCTGGAGAACTTGATTTGGACACTCAGCTGAGATCTGATCTCTATAGCTGTGTCAGTGGGGAATCTTAATGGGGACCTGGAGGAAGACAGATAGAGAAATCCAGACCCCGAAATGAGTGTGTTCCCTGTGTGTTCTTCAGGGAGATTGTGCTTGATGCAGACAGCTGCATCTGGAAATACTGGATGTATCCATTTTTGTTTCAAGTGAATGTCCCTCTCAAGTGCCAGTGGTGAGGATTCAGGTTCCTTGATTACTTGCCAGAGTGGGGATGTCACAGCTGAATTAATATAAGCATTATTGCACACTTATTGAAAGCATGGTACCATTGAATTCCTTTCTTCAAAGATCTGAGTGATCTAAAAAGATTCAAAGTTCTAAGGAAATTCTCTCCACAACAAATACTTCTGTTGAGCATGTAGCTGCACAGTCATAAGCAAATGCTCAGGTTCTAAAAATTCACCACTGAACCCCTCACTGACAGAACCCACACTGTAAAAGTTGCAGACTCCAAATTTGACTTCAAACCAGTGACAAGTGGAGTACCAAAGGGGTCAGTCCTAGGACCTCTCCTGTTTGGTGTCTACTTATCTGAAGTACTGGCTAACACAGAAGGCCTTTGGCTAATGAAGTTCACAGATGACTGCAAACTAGGAGCCATAGTCGAGTCCCCAAATTATCTGGACATCCTACAGAAGGGCCTCACTGAGACAGATACCTGGTGTCAGAGCCATGACCTCAAGCTCAATGCCAAAATGTGCATTGTCATCCCCTTTGGTAAAAACTCTGTACCCATGGACTACCACATAGGCGGCAGTCTACTTAATGCCAAATGTGTGATAAGAGACCTGGGGACCCAGGTGGACAGTAGTCTCTCTTTTGATAATCACATCACCACAGTAGTCAGGAAATCCTTCTATGTGGCACACCTCATCACAAAAGGGTTCTCATCTAGGAAAAAAAGAGGTCATTGTTCCCCTCTACTTGACACTCATTAGACCCATTATAGAGTACAATGCCCCTTTTGGAATGTACCTCACAGGACAGCTGCAGCAGCTGGAAAGGCCACAGAAGTACCTCACAAAGAGGATTACTGGCCACAAACAGATACCCTACACTGACTGTCTCAAAAAACTCCAGCTTTATTCCGTAGCATATTGCCTACTCCGATGTGATCTCTGCCTAACATATAAAGCTATGTCAAACCTAGAGCTGTTGGACATGCTACACCTAAAGAAATCCCAATCCCTCTGAGCTACATGCTCTAGGGACCTAAACCTTGTCACCACAATAAACAGGACATGTTGGAGGGATAGATTCCTGTCCCATAGACCTCCCATACTCTGGAACAAGCTACCCATCTATGTCAACCAAAGTTCCTCATGAGCACTCTTCAAGAAAAATATTGATAACTGGATGGGAAATAGGAAATACACCCCAGGGATCACTTCTGTGGCTCTGCTCAACAGGGGCACAGGAAAATAACTTTCTTGGGTGGCGTAAGCCAGGGAACCTTGTTGGCTAGACTTACTTAGGCCCTTGGGCCGATAGCCTAGTACCTACCTATGAACCTATGTATCTGACAATACAATCTCAGCCTCATGACTCAGACTGACATTCACGTGTCCCTAGTGCATAATACACGCAGAGTTAGTGCATCAGGACAATGCACAGATTCTACCAACACAAAAAAATGAGATAGTTACAGAAAATGCTATAAAGTGTACAGAGAGCATTAAGGTCTGCATGCAATTTGGCAGCTTCAACAACATGACATTCATCTGTGTTACTATAACATAAAATGACAGACACACATCTCACATATAAAATGCAAGCAGCAAGTCACTATAACCTATGTGCTGGTGACTAAAATCACATCCATTGCTATTAGGCTTAACAGAATGCAGATGAAGATTTTCATGGTCATAGATTAATAAAATAAATAAGTCTTCCCTTTCAGATATACAGAAAGATATGATGGAACTTTCTTATAACCACTGGAATGTCCCCACCTATTTAACAATATATTCCATTCACCTAATGTGACACCTGTATTTTAAAGTAAAACTGAAATGCACTGGACCTCCTGTTTATGACAGTATGTCCTTAGTCACAAGCTGAAGATTATAAATTCCAGCTTTTGGCTAAGGACATAATGTCATAAGCAGGAGGTCCAATACATTTCAGTCTGACGTATTTTCAACGCATCTTAGTGCTTTACTGATGAGAGCATACACATGTCATGCTAGGATATGTAGTTACAAAAACAGAATTTCTTTTTTCACATGATGCCTATTTTTAACACAAGCAAATTCTAAATGAAGAAAACATGGCAAAAATATAAAAAAAATTGCAGAGGCAGCTATAGCTTTACTAAATGCAAGAAGTATGTAAATAAAAGGTAAATAACTTAGAAGCACTCCTCTGCTTATAGAATATTGAAAGTTATTTTGTGAATGGTTCTTTTTGGGAACTTCATCATATAAATTATACCGTTGTAAATAAAAAAAATTAAATTGTTGTGATGAAATGGCAAGAGTTGTGGTTTGAATGAGGCTGTGCCTTTAAAACCGGCATTAAAGTCACGTGGTTTGTTTTACTGAATCATTGATTGTGTTATATATCTGGAGGTGTGTTATGGCCTGATGAAGTGCCATAGGGTGTGAAACAGCTTACTCATTAATGTTTTATTTGGTTTTAGCTGCGTTGATTAATCCTGCTTTTATAATAAATTATAGGGTTCACCTTCTTTCATTTGTGCTGGCCCCCCAGATGGCAATGTCACAGTATTTATCAGGGTACTTCACAGTGTCATGCATATGAAAATGTCAGTTACAAGTAACGATAGCATTAGCTGCATGAACCTAGGAAATATCCCAGACAATTTCCTTCAAATTTCAATGGATAACAAAGCAATCCATAATATAGTCTGTTTAACAATTCCCTAGTAACTGCATATGTCTCTGATCTCTAATGGCAAGCTGTCACTGATTATGGCAGCATGCTGGGAGTGGGTGTGAAAACTTGAAGTTCACCTGATCCAAACAGCTATAGGCCATTAGTCACACATATATTTTCCTTAAGATGATTTAACAGCTAATTATGAAGGTTATTATAAAAGTCATAGATGATCCATAATAAACCTGAAGCACTATGGATTTGCAGAGTTGTAACTCTGGATGCAGTCTTTAACTAAGTGGCAGCCATATTTCATGATTACGTACTGTACTTGCAAGGCTATAAATATCATCTCTCTAAGTGTGAGTTAAACAGCTTAATTTCAGTGTGAGCAAAATCACAAGGGTGAGTAACTGGCTAAATGGGAGAAGACAGCAGCACAGAGTGACAGGTTACTGTGACAGGTTATTTATTAATATTACTGAAGCAATGAGAGGCAACGCACATGGGTCTGTCATCTGATCCCTCCAATATCTGTTTTGGCTTTTTTTGATTTCATAGAGTCAAATGCACAAATTAAGTTAAAATATGGAATATTTCACCTCAAAAGTGATGCAAAAGTTTGGCAAAGATGGGAAAAAGTGACTCACACTTACCGTAACCATAGTCATCAGGCTTAACAACACAAAAAAATGCATCCTTCTCGAGTTGATACAAAAGGGCATACTGTTTGCAATGCTTATTATTGGGTAGTCAAAACAGGCAACAGTGGTCAGTGAGTTAAGTTTTGGCCAAAGTGCAGCAAATAAATTGCTTGCTTAGCACATATGACATTAAAGGTTGTGCCTACCTGGTCTTTGGAAGTCATTCTTCTGTTATAGTCTGTACTGCTCCATTCTGAGACTGCAGTCTTCACATTTTCTGCTTAGCAGACCTGAAAAAAAGAACACATCCAATAATTTTAACAAGAAAAATCTTGAGAGTGTAAAATATGACATTGTCAGGAAGTGTCCAGCACTTATTTTTATTCATTCTATCCTGTAACCTTCTCAGAATTCATCTGTACTTATCATGCAAAGCCACATTTAATGCGATCTTTTTTGTAAACTTGCATTTGGAATGTCCTGCTGTAGAAGGTGCCCCAGATTTAGATGTCTGTTTTTTAAAATAACTATAAATAATAAAACAATGGTACATTATTCGAAGCTGCCAAAAGCAAGGGCTAAGCTACTATTGGATAACAAGTTCTAATTATTTGTTAACAGTGCTCAGAAATCTGTCAACACTGGATAATATCACTAATATCTTTAGAGAACCAATAGGTCAGAACCTTCTCAATAAAATAGGTGAATCTGCCAATATCTTAATACAACATTATTCAAATGTCAAACTAGATGGAATTCATAGAAGATTATTATCTGTCGAGGCTATGCAGAGTATGGAGATTCAAAGACACAGACTGTGTTACTGAAGAATGATGGAAATGAAGCAATATAGTGAGGGAAGGTAAATGAGTGCATTATAACATGGAAATGAGGAATCACATGCAAATAAGCTACACTGAATATGCAAATAAAGAAACCCAAAAATGGTGGACCTGTTTAAAGATATATAAAAAGGCAGCCTTGCCTGGGCACATTCACAATTTAGGACTTCACTATTTGTCCTGTACATGACAGGAGCAATGCTAGGAAGTGCAGCAATAGTCGTACAGTGACATTTGTTGGAAGCTGCCATTAGATCCAGTGCTTGCACTGTTACACGTTGTAGGCGTGCTCACCAATGGAGGAAATACTGGCCAAGCCTAGTTTATCTCTACCTCACAGACCAACAAGTAGTGGATCATTTCTGTGTAGTCAGGGATACTGCAAGAGGACCTAGTCAGATTGTCACCCATGACAAGAGTACAAGGGAATACAAGGTATGCCTAATTTTGTGGACATAAAGGTATGCTTTGCATTGACCACTGTAGGTAAATGGACCTTCACACAACCTGTGAGGGATATGCTGCAGCATGTGGAGGAATACATTGGTTCTCCAGGACACTAGATGAAATAATCAAAATCATGGGCCTTATGTGAGATAGCCAGTTTCTCTGAGGTCATGTGTTCCACAGAACACACAGTAGCTGCTACCAAGGACCCATGTATTTCAGCTTGCCAGAGAAATATATACATGAAGGGTTTCTGCTCTGTAAACTGATAGCTGGTCTATAAAGACAAGGGCATTATTTATACTGTTTCTGTGTACCAGTAAAGAAGTACTCTTATATGGGACTTTAGCATTACACCAATGATTCTTCTGAAAAGAATTCTGACAGGGTTACCTGGTTGGCAGGAACACACACATGTAAGACAGATAGGTTTATGTACATGAAAACCATGGATGCTGGTAGCAGTCCAGTTATAATATTGTGCATTGTATGCTGTAAACAATGCTAGGAATTCCCAAGAGCCAGGGTTGATGACTACAATATGCAATACTCAGATCATGCAAGAATGGCCTATAACACTGTTCACACTGAAACCCAAAACATAGTGGAGTGGGTATTTTGCCTAATGACGGGACATTTCTGATGTTTAGACACCTCAGAGGGACACTGCAATATGGTGCAAATGTGCTGAAAGATTGTTATTGTGAGTGCCGTGCTCTACGGCATGTCAGATGCTGTGAGGGTTTGGACACAGGCTGAGCTCCAGTGGGACTCTGAACTACAGAATGTCTACAGTACTCAGGTGAGGCCCTGTGTTTGTCCACTAATTCTACAGGCGCCTCACTGATAGTAAATGTAGGTCACTTCTTCCCCTGTAGTGTTGCAGATGGTGTCACAATGTCATTGGACTATGCTGTTCGTAAGCTACCATTATCATCAGCCACACGTTTCCTGCAGATATGAGCACTTTGTTGTCCTGCTGTGCTCGTTCCTCCAGCAGTGGAACACATAAAGGAAGGAAAACATCTGCCATCATTGTCTGCTCACTCACATATGTGCTGTCTCCATATCACCCTGGGGAATGCATGTTTGAGCACATGAAAGCAGTGATATATAAAACATTGGATGATGCATCTTTTTATGCAGAATGCTGTACTTGCAGACCAGAGCTGACAAGAAGGACAGATATGCAGGGGGGACATGGTCACTCTCTTTGTTCATGCAGTGGTATATGTGCTGTAGTGTAATATAATAGGCATTGCTAACCTCATGCTTTCCCTAGTCATGCTTATGTGGTTTGGAGTCATACTCACAAATCCAAATGACCCATAGGAATGAGAGCCTGAATAGCCCGGCTAGTGAACAACATCAAAATCTCTTCAAACTCTGCCAGCTTCTTCTATGTTGCTACTCCCTTTGGAGGGCCTGCTTGCCGTAATGTTTCTTGCCTCTTCCTTGGCATGGAGTATCATATTAATAATCCTGCTATGTACCTGTTACAGGGACCTAGTATGCTTGCTCACAGTATGTATATCCTAAACTAGTCAATGTTAGAGCTTGTCTTGGAGTGACACTTTTGTCCAGGAGATGCATGTCAAGTGTGGCTGGCCTGCTGTAGCAGTTCATTCTCCTGGCTAGTGATCTTTTCTAGGCATTGCCGCCCTTGTGTGGCCATACTAATATGTGTATATGCTAAACTCTGTCATGCAGCTGATTATGACCACAGCTTCCCCACTCATATGGGTTTGGACAATAGCTGCAGTTACTGATATGGATAGTCTCCAATCCTCTCCATTTAGTACTCTACCTGTGCCTGTACATATGGTCCTGGAATTGTTCCATCCCACAGAGTACACAATCTCTACCATTCATGGCTTGCAACTTCCCTTTCCCCAACCAGGCAAATCCTAATCTGCCATGCAAGTGTAATAGGTTTCCGTTATACATATAGCCAGGCATGTTCCTTGGTATACCTCATAGCCACGATAGGATTTGTAATTCTGGATTAGGTACATTAACATGCAAGATTCCTTCTTTAAGTCTGTAACAATCCTTATACATAGAGTTTTTATTCAAATTCCTCTCTATCTTAGGTGCATGGCTGTAACTGGTGGTGCACAAATAGTGGTGGCACTTTAATTTGACAAGAACACCAAGCAGTTAGCATGGCAGTTATGCAAGTAAAGCCAGATAGTGCAAATGTTTGTGAATTGCTTCCTGTGTGTATTGCATTATCCATACATATCAGCATGAGCTGAGTAAGTACCAATTACAAGGAGACATGGCCTCTGTGTTCATGCATAGTGCAATGTATAGTGCCACAGGTCAGTGCTATGTTAAGAGACATGGAATTTACAGACATGTAACTGTTAATATGAGGCTACCATATTACTCATCAAGTGGACTGATTTAATAGCCATGACTGTTTCTGGGATTGGAAAAAAACAGGGCCATACCTCTCAGCTGTACAGATTTTTGTAGAATGCCCAGATTTTTGCATTAAATTTTTGGTCCAATCCTCATAAAATCTGTGTTTTTTGGCAAATCACTGGGATGATTTGAGGACTGAAATAACTAAATAATGAAATACATTTGAGTTTCAGACTTCAGATCTTTCATAAAATATATGTTAACACAAACCCTGTTACTCTAGCAACTTTCTAAGCTTATAATAGCAATATTTAATTTTGGACCTTTGTTCCCCCATTTTGTCAGACTTTGTCCAGATTTCTTGCACTAAGAGATTGAGAGGTATGAACAGGGTTCCTCCTTGGTATGCCAGGGAAAGCATGATTTTCCTATTCTTCTTACAGAAGGATTTTAAAGAGCACCTATGATGACCTTTGAAGAAAGTGGACACTTGGCATGAGCTAGGATAGGTGTTGATTAAGGTCACTGATATCACATGTTAAGCATAATGGTATCATCTTCACTGTGATGGATCAGTGTCTCCATCACTATGATGATCTGAAGTGGTACTGAGAGACACAGGTTCAGGAGAGTGACTCAGTGATGTACTGCAACCATTTTCTTTGAATAGTACCATTGTCTTGTAGCATGCACATTGTTGTGGTGCTCAGAAGAGTGAGCCAGAGATGTACTGCAAACATTTTTTTTGATAGTACCATTGTCTTGTAGCATGTACACTATTGCAGTGTTCAGGAGCATTAGCCAGTGATGTACTGCAGACATTTTGTTTTGATAATACCATTGTCTTGTAGCATGTACACTATGGCAATGTTCAGGACCATGAGCCAGTGATGTACTACAATCATTTTTTTTGGATAGTGCCATTGTCTTGTAGAATGTATACTGTGGCAGCTTTCAAAAGAAGTGATGTACTGCAAAGGATCTACTACAGTTTATTGAAGTTTCAAAACTTTGAAGATCATATGGCTGAGACCATACAATCAACGTTTTGAAACTTTAAAATAAAAATAAAAAACACAAAAAGCAAACAAAATACATTATACTTGCCTTTTTGAAGGTGGGGCAAGCCCCCTTGCACCCCTCACATACCCTGCTACTTAAATACACCAACTCTGAGATCGCACTACAGTGAGGAAAATGGCAAATGCTGAGTTTCTCGCTATACGGCGATCTCAATGCAAAGTGTTCAAAGTTTCAAAACTTCAATCATATGGTCTCGGCCATATGATCTTCAAAGTTTTGACATGTTGATAAACTGTAATAGATCCATTGCGAACATTATTTTGGATAGCACCATTATCTTGTAGCATGTACACTGTGGCATGGGTATGCATAACAGTGCATGCTTTGCTTTACTGCTCGTATGTGCAATAAACTATCCACATATATCAGCAAGAGCTGTGTATGTAGCAACTAGCAGGAGACATGATGTTACTTTGGCTTGGTACTGCAAAACTGCAGAAGGCAAAAACACTTCAGTAGGCAGTGGGCTACGTGTGTGTGTGTGTGTTTGTGTGTGTGTGTGTGTGTGTGTGTGTGTGTGTGTGTGTGTGTGTGTGTGTGTGTGTGTGTGTGTGTGTGTGTGTGTGTGTGTGTGTGTATGTGTTTGTGTTCATTTTTCTCATTTTGTCATCCTTCTGCTGGTTCATTTGTGGAACAGGAAGAGGAAAGTCTGTAGTCTGCTAGATCTCCACCAGTCACTACATCTTTCTGGAGGGGATAGTGATGGTTCCATCTCTGGAGGTAAGCTGGAAGGGTCACTGTTGCCCTCTATTTTTGCCACTCATGAAGAGAGTGATTACTGCTCTCTTCTCATTGGAATGAAGAAGATGCAGAGGCTGGTCACCTTTGAGGTGCATGTGCAGATAGATGCTGTCCTTTTTACCATTGAGTGCCTTTTGGTTTGTCTGACAGAGTGATATGACCAACAGTCCATCCCCAGCAATGCAGTTGAGTGATACATGAGTCTATTTCCAATGAGCTGACCTGACAGCTAATGAAACCAGAAGCTATCTCCTTCTCAGTATGTTCCCACCCTAACATATCGTTTCACATTCCTTGTTAATTGTCCAGCCTTCCACATCACATATTTTCTATACTCTGTATGTATGTGTCCATCCACAGACTTCCCTCTTTTGATGTGTATACCACCCTTGTCTCTCTGTGCCTCTGTTTTATGCTGACCTGTCTGCTTGCTTCCTGTCCTTTTCCATCTATCCACCCACAGACATACCCCAGTACCTTTACTCTTCTAAAAGTGAATACATGTAGCTCTATTCCACAAAAAGCACCCTTCCATCCCCCCACCTTTCATGTCTTATAGATACTCTTCTATGTTTATCTTTGTTGCTTTTTTCCCCTTTATGCATTTCTATCTGCCCCAATTTATGTCCATTTATATGAAACACAGGGTTGTCACTTTTTCGTGTGTGCCCAGATTTGTCTATCTTTGATCATCATTGCCAGAAATTCATATAGCCTCATAGCACTGCCTGTAACTGTGTGATGCTTCACTGCAGACATGCACTAGCCGTGACATCAGTCCTCCTGCCATATGCTACCATTGTGCTGTTTATCATGTCATTGATGCAGCTCTGCCTTATTATGCGTGTAATATGCAGGTGGTTTCCTGTATGGCTAGTCTGTAAGTAACTCCCTGTTACCTTTTACAAAGAGAGCTCCTCGAACATTAGCACCATACAAGGGTAAGGACTCATCTTTGAATTAAGACCATTATCTGCAATTATACATATCATTTTGACTGGCATATATTCATAAATTCATTTGCCAGTACTGAAATTTTGAAGTAAACCAACAGGCTACACATTCAGCAAATAAACACACATGGATAGTACAGTCTTCTAAGAAAAATCATTTATTTTAAGCAGAGTCATGCAAGCATTATTAGGTTTCCTTACTAAAAAATTGCCAGTAAAGCAATTTTATCTAACAGACAATGTGGATAAGTAAGTTCACAGACATAGACATGCAGGTGCGTGATAACTACTCTAAACTAATATAATTATGTTTTCCATAATATAGGCTTCATCAAAGTCTAGGATATAAAGATCATTATTTCATCTGGAATTAATTCAGACTGGATCTATACAAGTTTAATGAGTGTCAGTTATTAATTTAGTTATTTGTTTAATATTATTTATACATCGTGATTCATGTGTTTTTTTGGAAACACACAATGTACTTAGTTTGGCATTATATACAAATCTCTTAAGTTTTCAGAACATAATTGAGTGGATTGCTACAGTTCTTATTGCATAATTACATTTTTGTTCTGTTTTTACCACAAATTATCTTCCCTATAAGCAATTTACTGACGGATAACCTCTGGATTTCTATACATTCTACAAAACATTCTATTTGACTTACCTTTGAAAGTCTATTGTAACCACATGCCATTGTAAGAAAACTGTATGGCTACCAAAGTGCTACCCATAGGTCTTAAGCCTACTGTTGGGTATACTGCCTGTGTTATATTCTTACTGCATTACTAGAATGAATTATGCAACTTTTTTTTAAAGTATGGAATGACTTAAAAGACTGTTAAAGTATATGTTTGTGTTCTAGCTATCAGCATATATTTTTTCATTTTTCTTTGCTCATCTGGGAGTTTAATACTTAGGATTCATAAGGCCAGTCATCACTTCTGGTTATCAAAGTTAATAAATAATACATGTATGTGAGCGCAGATTACATGCATAACATGAATAAGTAATGAATTAGAATTCTCTATGCAGCCAGAATATAATATGTAAAATAAATGCTTAGAGCAATTCTCAGTGGCTGCAAAGACTGCAAATTGAATTATTGGATTTTATATGTCTAATCATATCCATGTATTAGTAATTTAATTACCCAACCCTTTATTCTGAAACAGAGTTTATTTTTAATTATTTTTTTTGGGGGGGGGTCTAGCAGAGTCATATAAACTGATCACTTTATTGAAGACATGTTGCTAATTTAGTTTTCTCAGCTACATAACTTTAGAGCTATATACTAAAATGTACATATGTTTCACTGATTCTAATTTTTCAAATAAAATTGAGTCACCTAAAGAAAACAAAGCTGAAGAAAAAATTGAAAAAGCATTGAATTTTTATGAGGAACTGTAGATCAGAATGAAATATGGAGAAAGGAGTTTACATCTTTGTCTGATCAGTTTATACTATAGAAACAAGCGAGAGAACAAAATGCATACTTAAAATAGTTATAAAGTAGTTGTCCTGCCAGATGCATCTGACTAGCCTCCGCCCTCCAAAAAGACTTTTACCTAAGTAATGTCTACAAGATCATAACATAAAGAAAAGTACATATCCCCAGATGTATAAATCTTTGAAGGAATTACATCTGAAGTATCACATGAGGTGATCGCCTGTCATTGTTTATGCAAGGCGATCCCTATTTGGGCAGTTATGCCCTGCTATGAAACATGAGCATTGTCATGTGCCCTGAGATTTCAGGACCAAAATTATTTTGTTACTTTTCCTCTAATAATTATATAATAACCATTAAACAATATCTGAAACATTTTAATATGACATGAAGCAACAGAAACAAATCAAATCCTATAAAAGTTAATTTTTATTTAGACAGTCAGTTTTTATTTTGGCAACAAAGTGCAGTCCAGTCCTTTGCACTGGCAACATGTATAGTTTGTCCTGCAAAATTTCATACTTTCATAAAAAATGTCCCACTTTGGGCATCTGTAAAGGTGGCAAGCCTATTATCACATTTTAAGTGCCTTACTACTTCATAAGCCCAATCTTCCAAACACAAATTATTTGCATCCTCAGTCGAAAACCATGATGCAAAGTTGCACTTAATGTTCCGGTAATAACCATGCAGAATATATGTGGTCAACAACCATCCACTAAGAATAACAGGTTGCATTTAAATGTAGTTTGTTAGACAAAAATGCAATATTCTCTTTGCATAAGTCTAAAAATGCAGGCTAAAAATCTAGCCATATTAAATCAGGCCTTCCTAGTTTTCATACCATTTCAGTGAATGCATTTTCAATTAGTGAAAATGACCTTCAATCAAGAATACTGATAAAAATAAAATGTGCAGTACATTGAATACAAAGAAATCTTGTTAAATGGTACAAGGCTTGGAAACCAAGGTTAAAGAGGGATGTAAAAATTTATAAGGTTTTGGTATTAGGAAATAATTTAGACATAGTTAGTTCATTCAGATTGATAAACAGAAAGTCATTGCAGTGCAGTCCACAGACGTTTGGTACAGACACTTAAGAATGAGTGCAGAAGTCAGGTAAAATATCCAGCATTCCAGAATATTAAACATGTTATTCAGGAGGAAAGGAAAGGAAAATGAGTGCAGAAGCTACGGTCATAATAATGCAGTCTATTTCAGTTTATCAGCACTGTTACTAAAGACAGTAAGATATGACATTCTAAGTACAGAATTTACAGACAGTATGAGTGAAGAAGCTACGGACATTAAAGTTTTAATTTGGATATGGTTAACATCTACCTTCACTGTATATAATAAAACATTCTTAACTGAACTACAGTGTATGCAGACTTTTATTCTGGAAGGTATAAAAAGATTTGGCACGCAAAGACAGACTGACACCTGTTCAGGATAGTTCTGGGTAAATAGAAAAGAAATGCATTCATTCCAGTTTCACTCCAGTTTCTTCCAGTTATTTCAAGTTCATTCCAGTATTATACAGTCCTATAAGGTCTTACAATCTTGATTTAACACAGCTACATTTCAGGAATTATTCTCACACAGCTATAGTCTAAAGGACTGGTAATCATTCTTCTCAATTATTTTTTTAATCCCCAAGGATTTTGTGATCTTTGGTTTGGAAAATTATTACATTGCTGGTACAGAATTTGCTCTGAAATTGTAAAGTGATTAGCTGTCATGTAGTGCCAAATTATTTTCAACTTTTCATTAACTGGTCCCTCTTCACATGACAGGACTGATACAAGAGGAGAATGACAAAGCAGGATACACAAATTATGGGACTGACTGTGATGGACTCTCTACCTCCAGTTATTATTTGATTCACTCTGGCTTAGATATGCATTATGCTTGACCATGGTCATATAAAGTGACATGTAACTAGAATTAGTGTGAGACTCTTACAAACTGTCACTAAGGCCTAGGTAAGTTATAGACTTGAAGAAAGTTGATTGGCAAGAGATTATGTGGAAAAGTGTGAACACTGACATGAGCCCACAGATCCCATAGCATCTATATACATGATGACTACTGATCTTTGGCAAACAAGGTGCATTCTCACAAATTTGAAACCAAGGTCATAGGAATTTTTAGGGCAGTGGGCAGTATGAAGGGCCCTAGTAATATTCCTTAATCCTAGGAATAGAGCAAGGTACCTTAGAGTTGCCCTACCCTTATGCAGCACAGATCATGCTGAGTCTGTCTGTTTGTCTGACTATAGGATAACCTATAAGTAAGACATGAGTTTGTTGCAAGCATAGATGACCTTATGAGTGTAGGGTTGGAGTATCTGTGACTCTTCTTAGTGGATGATGTATTGGATGGTACAGGTACTGATGTAAAGGTATGATTGTATCTATTATATAAGGTGCTAGTGAGGTGTCCAGTGGATCTAGGTAATACTTTCTTGGCACTCTCAGAATATCTAGGAACAGAAATTATGCTTTTTTTAATGAATAAGATTCTCATCCCGTACTAACATGGATTCAGACATGGGTTCAATACTATACCTTTCTTCTAGATACCATTCTTAGCATTGATGACACAGAAGAAGGGCTCGGTGCAAGTTACATCTTTTTATTAATTTTAAAATGATTTGGTCTAGTGTGTTATATCTTTCTTCACTTTCACCTTGCCAGCATGGGTTTTTCAAGATAAATAAGCTACTGTTTCAAAATTTAATTCTATTGCAGACCCTTTTAGTCCTCTTTGCTAACACTGTCTCCTCCACACAATCATATGCTCCAGTCTGTCTTCCCATTTAAGGAGTAATCTCTCATCTTACCACTATCTATGAAGAATGATTCTTTATGCAATTGCAGACCCTTTCAGTCCTCTTTGCTAACACTGTCTCCTCCACACAATCATATGCTCCAGTCTGTCTTCCTTTTTAAGGAATAATCTCTCAGTTTGCCACCATCTATGAAGGATGATTATTTATGCAGATAACCTTCTTTTCAGGGGTTTGAGCAACCATAACTTACAGTCTACTTCTAAGTAAATTTTAACTCTCTTATTTTGGGTTATCAACCACTCACTTATAGTAAATACAAGCAAAAGCTAAATCTGTGCCCTTTGTCCCATTGACCTTAGATCCAAAGTTCTTTTGTATTGATCTACTTCAACCACAATATCTGTGATCTCCCATGGAACTGAGCCTTTTCAAATGAGACTCATAAATACAGAGGAGCTCTTCTTGACCTCGCTTTAATTTTTTTCGTGTTAATTGCACTATCCCTAAAGTAATAGACAAATGTAAACTCTCCTGTAGACTAATCAGCCTCCATTTTTAAAACCCATAAATAAATAGCTAAAAACATCCTTATTCCAAAATAAGGACTGTGATCTTCTATTAAACAACCAAGAAAGAAAATCTCCACAATTCTTTTTACTGCAGTGTTTGCCACTTCATCAGCCCTTGTGAAACTTGCACTCATTGTCATGCTCTCACGAGTTTCACAAATAGACTTCCAATCATAGGAAGAGCCACCTTCATGTCTTCATTTTTTTATTGTAACTATATATGGAAATTCTTTTCTGAGACTTTGCTTATGGTTGCTCTTAAAGTATTATGTCTTATCACCACAGATTAAAAGCTATTCTGTCTGGTACCACCAACTTATGTAGACTCCCAAAGATATTCGTAACTTCTGAGACTGTGTTTAGTAAGCTTGCTCTAGCAATATTGAATTCATTGTCAGAAAACCTCCTAATTTATTCCTGTCTTCAGGAAAGCCCTTGTCTAATATCACCTTGAGTCTGCTTAGTTCAAACACTTCTTAGTCAGCAATAGATTTTCTATCCTTCCTTCCACTGCACCGCTTTTCTTTCTTACTTGTCTCTTAAACTTTTCATGTATATCACATGTTTTAGGTTGCAGTTAAACATCTGGCATTTGAAGTTTTGAATCACTTTTGGTCTCAGACATGGCAAAAAAGGGTCCATGGATCAATTCATCTACCAAGTTAACAATGGAAACTAAATCAATAAATGGACTAATCTATAGTTAATAATATAATGAAAATAAGGGGATAATGCTCTACATAATTAAATTAATGAAACAAGCAAAGTTAATGAACTAAGAGGGAGGGGAGAAAATATTGTTCAGCACTCTAGACACAATAGACACAAAAAGGATTTTAGCCACCCTCAGTTGTCCTACCTGTCCTTCCAACTACTGCTATCTGGTACTACCCTTCCTAACATCCTCTTACTCCCACATTCTAAGGATGTTAGCCACCCTCAGTTGTCCTACCTGTCCTTCCAACTACTGCTATCTGGTACTACCCTTCCTAACATCCTCTTACTTCCACATTCTACTCTTATCCCACCTCTGCATTGCTGTACAAACTTAATATCTACTAATCGTTCAGTCTTTTATATTATCCTCTCATTCTTCCTCTTGCTCTGTTTTTTACTCTACAACTGTCTAACTCATTGTTTTCTCATTACTTTCTTACAGTTAAGTGCATCCGGGTGTTTCCCTCCTTGCTGCAAAGTTAAAGAATAACCTCCTGCTAACCTGAAGATGCATCTGTAGCTGACTCCTTGCCTGGCTTCATAAAGCTTGTACTCCTAAAGTTTTTGTACATGTATGTTGCAAAATACCTTTTTACTACCTTTCTGGTGTGCCTATAATTGCTTGTAAACCCTCTGGTGTGAGATTTAGTAGCCTACCGCAGACCCAAAGGCATTTTCTCCCTCCACCCTTTTGTCCCCTCATCCTATATCTTATCCCTTTGGAATAGCTTCTTGCCTACCTCCCCCAGCTGCTATTACTCCCCTGACCACTAGGTGGCAGTTTTTACCTACACTATATTCTAGCAGTAAAACTAACTATCCCTCAGGTCCTACACCCATTCTTTAATATTTCAGTACAATTCTAATCCCCCTCTCTGCATATGAGAACCTCAATCTCACTTTACTAAATCATCTACACATATCTGATAAGCTTATATACTCTGCTCCCCACTTTTCACTTTAGTTACTTCTGTATTATGCCAAACATGAAAGACAGCTGATTGTCTTTTGGCTGAACTTACCTTACTGCTCTTTCCCGCTCCATTCGCCCTGCGGGCTCACTCTGCTCCCCTACCCCCAATTTCCACCCACCTCCAGGTCACCTATCCTTATACTGCTAGAAGCCACACCCCCACCTCACATCAACCAACAGCTTGACATATCTCATTACATACTCAACCATCTGTTACTAATTTACTCACACCTTCCACTACCTATACTTTCCTCATTAAACAAACCCACCTCATATTTGCCTTTCTATAACCCCTTATTTTCTCATTACTTACATTCCAACATTCTCTCATTATGTCAATCTCTGGCTTACTAAAACTCTCTAATTTTCTCCTCTTGCCCATAATTCTTTCCACTCTACTTCTATCTCATAGCCTCACAGGCTATGAATTCCTAAGCTCCTTTCAATTTCAACACTCCTTTAAACAAACTTCCCCTTTCTATCTATCAGCCTCACAAACCCACAGTAACATTCCATCCTCATCAGCCTACTTTCTCCCACAGTTTCACAGATTAAACCATATTAGGTATTTCCAAACCAGAAAAATAAACCCTATTGTATGTAAACTAGCAAAACTTCCACACAATCCTCAGTACCTGCTACTACACGGTGACATTCACCTAAACCCAGGGCCTGGTAATACCTTCCCTGACTCCCATTCTTCCTTCACCTCTATTTCCCATACCACCTCTTCTTCCTCGAACTCTCTTCTAATTGCCCACCTCAATATTCGTAGTTTAAATAACAAAATTACCCAACTTCATGCCCTACTAGACTTACATTCCTTTGACAATCTATGCCTCACAGAAACCTGGCTCAAACCAGTTACTAAAGACAATGATATCATCCCTCCAGGTTATGACATCCTTAGAATTGACCGTCCTAACAAAAAGGGTGGAGGGGTAGTGATATTGTTTAAATCTGAACTACAGGTAACTTCACTAAACACTCAGCCTCCCTCACCTAGCAATGCTGAAATCTTAATATCTAAGCTCCAAATTAATGCTAATACATCTATATACATCATTTGCTCTTACATCCCCCCAGACAACAACATAAGTACTCTTGAAAATATCCTTAACTGGCTTTCCACATCCTTCCCACAAGAAACCATTCTCCTTGGAGACTTTAATATTGACTGAAACTGTTGTACTTCTGACAAACCTACATCTCACATTAATTTCTATGGCTTCTATCAAACTATCACCGACACTACCAGAACCAATAAACCCAGCAACAAACAAACTACCTTAGACTGGATACTAGTCCACAATAACACCCAATCTTACAAAATAGGCATACTTCCTGATGATATTAGTGACCACTCTCTTATCTTTATAACTAGACAAAAGATCACCATTCCCACTCAACTAAACTTTAGAACCACCCAGAATAAAAAGAACCTGAACCTAGGTAACTTTCAAGCAGAGCTAAAAGCCTGCAATTGGTCACCCCTAAAATATCTACCTCTCAGTGAAGCAGTCTCTTTTTTTAACAATACATTCCTAAAAATCCTTGAGCACCATGCCGACTCTCATACTATTAAAATTAGGAACACACCTGCTCCCTGGCTCTCAAATGAGACAAGGCAAAAAAATGAGACTGAGAAATAAAATCTGAAATATATGGAGAAGTACCAAAGACCCTATTGATCTTTTAAACTTTAGACAGCTCAGGAATGTCACTAAAAAAAATCAATATTCCTTGATAAAAAAAAAAAACTATTACCTTAAATTCCAACAAACCCAATATCTAAACCCACAAAAATTCTGGGCAGGATTAAATAAATTACTCCATCCTGGACAAGCCAAAACACCTACCCCCTCTAACCTGACTCATAATTCCCCCAACCAAATTGCTGATATTTTTAACATTTTTTTCAGAAACGGTTCAATCTTTAGCAAATATCTTACCACCTGTTACCACCACTGACTCATCCATGCCAACCACTGACTCATCCTTGCCAACCACCCTACCCAGAGTATTACAACTGCAGCCTGTCCCAACATCTCTCATACACTCCCTACTTCTTAAGCTTAAACCATGCACTCCATCAGCTGACCTCCTCCCAGCTGAATACCTTCAAATGGCAGCTGAAGTGCTTGCCTACCCTGTTTCCATCTTAATTAACAGAACCATTACAGAAAGTTCCATCTCATCCCATCCCTCTGGAAAGTCACATATATTATCCCACTGCATATGGGTGGGAACTCAAATGAACTCTCAAACTTCTGCCCCAAAGCCCTAATTTCCCCCTTATCAAAAATTTTGGAGAGATGTATTCACCGTCAGCTACTTGATCATCTCCTCCAAAACCACCTGCTAGTTGACTGCCAGCATGGTTTTAGGCCTTTTCATAGTACTACAACTGCTCTACTATCCTTTTCTGACTGCATTAATAAAAATCGTAACAACAGCTTACTGTCATCAGCCCTCTTTATTGACCTCTCAAAAGCGTTTGATATGGTTAATCATCAATTACTGTTAAACTCACTCAAATCACTTTCACTAGATACCCAAACAGTTAATTGGTTTAAGTCCTATCTAGAAAATAGACAACAAGCAATCCTCTGGGAAAATAAACTATCTACTTGTATCCCTATAACTCTTGGAGTCCCACAAGGCTCTATTCTGGGACCACTCCTCTTCACTATTTTCATAAATGATCTGAAAATCTCCCTTCCACAAACCACCTGCATATAATATGCTGATGACTCCACATTAATATGTTCAGTCTACTTGCTTGCTGAACTTCATTCGAGTACCCAAGCAGTATTTACCTTAGTTGAAAACTGGTTCCATCAATGCTGTCTCCTCCTTAACCCCCAAAAAACTAAATTGGTACTATTCTCTCCCACTCAGAAGTCTCCTGCCATCAACTTCACAATTACATCTAATAATGGTACTGTAATAACTCCGGACACAACCACCAAACTTTTAGGTGTAACAATTGATCATAATCTAAACTCCGACACACATATCAACCTAACCATTAAATCAGTTAATAAAAAACTTGGTTTCCTCTACAGACTAAAACCCTATCTCACACCTCTAGCTAGGACTGCTATTGCTCAAACTCACTTAATCTCCACCCTTCTCTATGCATCCCCAATCTATACCAACTTATCCAAAAATAATCTTCATAAGTTGGAAACATCCTATAATAACATGTCTAGATTTGCCACTGGTGCCCCTTTTCGAGCCCACCACTGCCAAAATCTTAAATTGCTAGGATGGCTGGAATTGCAAAGCCAGATTCTTTACCAGCAACTTACTACTATACACAGGATCTTACACCATCCCACATATGCACACATACTCTCTACCCTTATCTGCCCATATAAAAGTCTAACAACCCTTCGATCAACTAATAAGGTACTAGTAGCTACCCTAAAGTCCAACAACAAATCTGGAGATAGCCTGTTCTCAAACTCTATTGGTAACTCTTGGAACACTCTTCCAACTGAACTAACAGCCCTTTCTTCTACCCCACTTTTCAAGAAGCAATTAAGAATCTTCCTTAAAGCCCAATGGCTTTGCCCATGCACAAATCCTGACTGACACTTTCTTCCCTAGCAGGACCATTCTTTATTAGCTATCTTTAACATGCTGTTTCAGGTGCTCTGATATTCTATATTAATTCCTACTGTAGTAGCTCACCTCCTAAGATTTGGTAAACTTTATAAACAAAATTACCCTAAAAAATATATTTTATTAATCCTTTTACTCAAAATTTAACTTATTTAGTCGGGTATGTTGGTATGTTACTGTAACAGTACTATATAAATGTTCCTGTATTTGAAATGTTTTACCTGTCTGACATTATCTGTATTGTATATGGTCAAGATTTCTGTCTTGTAAATTGTCTTAATATGGAGCTTTTCTCCCCGGGCCTCCGCTGAAAATGGACATACATCCAGTCGAACTATCCCGGTCAGCAAATGTAAAATAAAATGAAATAAATAAATAAATACTACATGCAGAAAAAAAAACCTTTAGCAGTCCCCAAAGCAAGCACTTCAAAGAAACAATGAGTTAGTTAAGTGGACCCTTAGAATGGGTACATTGCTGATAGAACCTTAATGTGCCATGTGTAAATTGAAAACATACATTCTGCAAAACTGAAGGGTAGAATAATTGTTCATAACTAAGAAAGCGCATGAAACAAATATTGCTACAGTCCACTTAGAGTGATAATTGTGAAAGAGAACATTTTCCTTATGAAATATTAGAAAGTTTGATAATGATCGTCAACTGGGAAAGTGTAGGCCATCCTGTATAATCAGCAGTAAGTACTTTCTGCTTTAGACACAAGCCCTAAAATGTAATTTAATTGACTTCAGGGTCAAAGGACAAGCAAGGCATTCAATTACTAATCCAGAGTTTCACCTTCTGTGACATATGCAGTGTATCATAGTTTAACATCTGCCTTTGCTGACTGAATTCTGAAAACCATACACAACACTCAATTTTGTTTAAAGCTTAGCCAGTCTACATTGCTTCATCTTAGACACCTTCATTTTTCATTATGTATACATAAAAGGAAATGTAGAGATATGTTTGTTATATGTTTTAATCTGTCTCTTTAGCAGGCCCATTTCGTGCTAAGACTTTCCTCAAAGCCATTAAATTTTATTCTGATACTTAATTCAGTGTGCCTTTCCCATGAAACTGCCAAGCATTATTTTCTTTATAAAAGCAGCGATTCTTTTCTGGGTCTTGTTTCAAGGACAGCAAAAGGATGACCCACTAAAAAGGCCAAAAGGCATTCACATGTCTACTGCCCTGGGCTTTGTTGATTGCACTAAGATGCCATGTATTTCCATACAGTTTTGATTACAGCTGATTCATTCCAGTGATGCTAAGGGAATGTGGAAGTGTTCCATATATGTTAACTAAAACCTGTGGTGATCCTGCTCTTCAGCCTATGCTGTGGTTTAACTTCCCTTCAGTGTACGGCCTTCAAAAAAGCATTTTCTTAAGGGTTTTAATCTTTGCTTTTGTTTGACATTCTGATATAGTATATAGAAAACACTGTGCTGTTTTATTTAAGAATAGACTCTGCAAGTTTTTACAGGTCTATGAATAGGAAGTGTGATTAGCTCAGCTAAAAATCATTCTAAAGCTTATATATAAAAAACATGCTTATTTCTTCTGGAATTTGGCATAGTGGTTAGTTTGTTTAGCTTACAGCAATCAAGGTCTGAATGGTATTACAAGCAACTGTTAAACATATTAAAGTTACTGAAACAAGCAAATTTTTAACATAAGTTATGCTCTACATACTTAGTATATTAAACACCTCGTATAGATTACTATAATAAGTCACTCAGTTTATCCACAGACTTGAGTTTTTAGTAAAACACTTACATCTTGACTGCATGTCTCAAGTGATACTAATCTGTGGCAGCCCATATCTTCCAAATAACTTTCAACAGACTCGATGCTAGTGATACTGCTTGTGACGTTTAACAGGGGCAAAACACTGATTAGCAGGGACCTTTGGCACACTAAGCCCAGGAGCACAATCTTAGTTAAATAGTTTGCTCAGAGTCACATGGTAGGCAGATGGAGGCTGAGGGCATCAATCCTTGGATTATAGGAAACAACTTATTAACAACTCATAACTTTACAATTTTGTGACACCTGCCAGACCCTTCATTGAGGGAAAAACTGGCATTTACTCTAGGGGTTTATGTCACTAATTCTGTGGTAAAATGACACTGGATTAAGTAAATAAAAGTAGAAAAATTGTGGATGGGGGCTCATCCACTATATCAGAGTTCAGGGGTGGTGATAATATGATTTATCAATAAAATCCCCTAGATTTTGTTCTTGATATGTGTTTTGGCCATTTTCATTTTACCATTTTAGACTGTACTTCATTTAATGAATATTTGTAATATTTGTTCAGTATTACAGTAGTGATACTGTTATTTTCTTATTATTTCCATAGGTCACTGGAGATGCAAAGGTGTGTACATTATTACCATAGGTCAGTGGAGACGAAGAAGTGTGTCCATTATTTCCATAGGCCACTAGAGATGCAGAGGTGTGCCTAATATTTCCATAGGTCATTGGAGATGAAGAGGTGTGCTCATTATTTCCATACATCACTCAAAATCCAAAGTGTGCCCATTATTTCCATAGGTCACTAGAAATGAAGAGATGTACCTAATATTTCTATAGTCATCTGGGATGAAGAGTTGTGCTCCTTATTTCTATAGGTCACTAGAGATGCAGAGGTGTTCCCATTACTCTCATAGGTCAATGAACCTGCACAGGTGTGCCCATTACTTCCATAGGTCATGGGAGATGCAGAGGTGTGTCATGAAACTGACAGAGGAGCATTTGAACATTCTGTTTAACCCAGTGGTGCAGATGACCCTTATGTTTACTGGACACATAAACTCTAGATGAGTAAAGCTCAGGGGAAAACAATGATCTCCCTTATTTACCTGCAACATGCTATTAGTTTGCCATCATTTTTTTCTCCTTCATCATTCTCTTGCATTGCTAGCCAGTGCCCCACATCCATGCTGGGAGTACGAAATACTTCCAACCCTCCCCAGACTTATTCCATTGACTGTTAGGAATGGTCATGGATTTTCAGGACATTCTGGGGATCTCTGTCATCACATCAGCTGGAGGTGGCTTTTATGTCCTACTCACACTTCCCCTGTCTTGGGATATTCATGGCTATATCCAAGGGGCGGATGCACAGTAGAGACATTGTGGCATACTGTCCCACCTCTTTAGCAGCTCAGCCATGTCCACCCCACATCTACTTCTTTGTGCCACACCTTCTACCCAGCTATATCCACAGTCTCAACCAGGGATCATCCCAAGAGATGTCCACACCACTGCCCTCCCCAGGATGGAGAAGACATCCATCTCTCAGTTGTTGGAGCCGCTAACTGAACCTGGATCACCTGGGCTATAGTAAGGGCTTTATCACTCTACATCACTGGAGTGGCCTTGTCTATAATATTGTCTTATTTCTAACCACTCTGCATAAAGTTTTGGTTAACCCCAGTTGTCTAAGAGTATGACTGAGAATTCATGACAAATCTAGAGTATTTTGTAAGCAAAATCTAAATAATGCTTATACATATATGAAAAATGGACCTTAGTACTTTTAATCAAAGTGTATTCCAATTTATTACATAATCAAAATAATAACTTTTCTTGTTAATGAGGCACTTATTAGTTTCGCTTCCCCAGGGAATGCTGAGCTTACTATTCATTTCTGCACTCCTATTTTTTATTACTAGACCTTTTTGTCTTTGCTCAGTGCATCTCTTGTGTTTTCTTGTTATAATTATGTCATATTCGTTTTTTTCTATTAACTTGTCTTCTTTATGAAATTGTTATTCCTTCTTTTGCCTTACTGTCCTTGCTTTTGTTACCCTCAGGATTTACTTTTCTTTGAATTCTACATTCAGTTAATTGAACAGCAAATCCATAGTCTATCCTTAGCAGCTCATTACTTTTTTAATTTGACTTTTTAATTCTCCCATAACTAGTGTTATCTAATTATGTAATACATAAGATTTATTAGCTACTATCACTCTTCTTCTTGTGTTTTCTTGCATTTGAGTTCATTCAAACATTTTTCAACAAAGCAAGAAACTTCATATTTTAATTAATGCTCTCCTTTAAGCAGAATAATAGAAAGGCTTTACCTGGGGAATTCATTCTGCCAAAGTTTTACTAGCTACATGATTAATGAAAGCATCTATAATGAACTGTCCATTTATGCCAGTTCAATGTATACTTCATTTAGACACTACTAACATGCTCCCTTTGACTTTATAGTTATAGAGTGTTGTTTTCAGATTAATTTGTTTAATTGTTCTGTCTACGTAATTGCTTATTCTGAATTAAACAGAATGTTGCTGCACAATTTTACTGGTAATAATTATGCATTATCTCTAGAGTTCCTATTTTCGATATGCGTGCTTTCTCAATATATTTATATTTACCTTAAAATAAAATAAAATGTTAGTCTTTTATAATGCAGGTTGCTGCTTTATTCATGCTTTTGTATAATGCTATAGGTATTTGTAGAGATGCCAAGAATTATATCTGCAACATGACAATAATATAATGCTGAACTGAAAATGTAGGTTGTATAAACCATATCTATCTCTATATATATCTATCTCTCTGTCTGTCTATCTTGTGTGTGTTTGCTATAAACGAAGTAGTACAAAATTAGGTTTTAAATTTTTCATAAAAAAATGAAATAAAAAAGAAATTTAAAAAAAAATCATGTGTATGTTATGGCTACATGAAACATTCTTCATTTAAATGGTAGTGAAAAGCCTACTTTGATGTACATGGGGGCTTAAATGATAAAGAGTACAGAAAATCTTCCGACTGCTGGTCTAACTTAACAAGAAATGTATTCACTTTTTACTCATTTTTATGCCCTGCATCAGCTTGAATCAGAATATTTTGCATATTTTTAAAAATAACCTAGATCCTACTCCCATTAGCATAAAATTACATAACATTAAACAGTAGCAACTGCATAGCATATCTATCTATATTGGCAAATATTTTACATATTTACCATGTATTGACAATATTTTATATAGCTACCATATTAAATATATTGTATCAATAAATGACAATGTTAAAGATATATACATTTAAATAATTAGTTCAAGTGTTTGTCTATTTCAAAGGGTATAATTCTTACAACATGACATCTGCATGACAAGCTATTCAACTGACAAAATCCAATCTACTGAAAGTACATTTTGGCTGAATATTCTTTGCTTAGAAATAATATGAATTTATTAACTGACCAAAAAATATGAATCACACAATAATGTGCTAATGCTTTTGCATTGGACAATCCTTGTAAGCATTCAAAGAAGCATACTTCTCAACCTCTGAGCACAAGTAATCTGAACAAAGTCAAACATAATTGCTGGGGAAAAGGTCAAATCAGGGACAGATTTTAAATACTGTTCCTATAAACTTAGTAAGCTATTATAATGACAGGTTTTGCATTCAAATGCATTTTATGAATGATATGAAGTCTGAAACCATTCTCAATAATTAGTCAAAAAGTCACACATTTTATAATGAATAGACCAAAAATATGGGACAAAAATCTACAAAATTCTGAACAGTTGAGAGGTATGCAGGAAAAGGGCTGAGTGTCAACATAAGAAAAATAAACCAATGAGGTGCAAACTGCCAAAATTTTAATGTGTACTGGTACCTCAGCTAGAAAGCCTTCAGAGGAATAATTCAAACACACAATGCAGTCAAATTTAAACACCTTTACAAATTACTTAATTAAATAATTAATTACATAAATAATTATTTCATTAAATAAATAGTCATCATAGAAATACAAACTTACATCACACATTCAAATTAACTTCCAAATTTAACTCTTTAGTGGCCAATGTGCCAAAATTTAAAATAAACCTACTTTCCATAGCTAATCATTTTTGTACAAAATTACCTCCCCCTTTGTTCTCAGGACTAGCTAGCACACAACAAACATAAAGAATCACCCTTTCCCTTGTGTATTTTATGAAAGTGATCAGCAATTGGGCTTTTCTTTCTACAATTTTTAATATCCCTTAAATGGTCCAAAATTTGAATTTTAATCATCCTTTTTATTTGACTAGCTAAATAAAGTAAATATTTTGAGGCCACACAAACTCTTAGATAATGATAATATTTGTCTTATAGGAAAAAAAACGTGTATATTCTTTATTCTGAGATTGCGTGGCCTTGTCAAACATATATTTTATAGGAAGACTGGGTGCATTCTCCACAATGGGATGCAATGGGCTTGTCTTTCCATAAAACCTTTTAATAATATACTACTTTTCACATTATCAGTTTTCTGACATAAATATGTTTAGGATCTACAGATTCAGGCAGTAGTATTGTTGCCACCATGAAAGTAATAATACTGCTGGCACTAACTTCTGTTATGTGCTTGTCTGTGAAATGGAGTACTTTTACCACAGAGGTAGGTTAAGTCTGCATGTCTTATGGAATTAAATGTATTTATACTTTATCAATATTAAATAAACCCTGTTATTACATTATATTATATTATATTATATTATATTATATTATATTATATTATATTATATTGTAACAACTAACTACATTTTTTGCCAAGTGCATGAGTTACGTACTTCATCTAAGGATAATAGAGTGAAGACTAATCTGAAAATCTATACTTCTCTGAGAGCAACAACAAAATGTAACTTCCTAAATGAGCTGCAGAAACTGAAATCTAAGAGGTCATTTCACTTTAATAAACTGCAACACATATATCACTTTTTGGCATATTATACTTCAGCAGCTTTGCAAATTCAGTGGCATATGTTCTGTCGGTAGTGATTAAATAAACACTTGGTTAAGCATGCACCATAAAACCTGGAATTCCTTGCACTGACATGCTTGTTTTATAATCCAGTCCCAGATTTTACAGCCAGATTCATTAATGCCTACGCTAAGTGCACACGATCTGTATTCAAGAACATCCTCACCACATTTTTTGTGCTTTCTAGTCTCTAAGAAAGATTACATTAAGGGCACATGGAGTCTGCACTCTGTGATAGCTTTTATGAATCCCCTGGATATTTAAGGCTGAAAAAAAAAGTCAGTAGGAAATCTTAAACTAGGAAGAAGGAGGTGTGAGTATTGCTTCACTCAGAACGGTATACACTTAGTGTATACTGACTAGGCTTTAATGAATATGTAAGGTAACATTTATTTATTTTTATTTTGACATTTGTTAACCGAGTATGTCCGACTGAGCATGAGCACATTTTCAGTGAAGGCCCAGAGAGAAAAGATCCATACAGAAACAATTAACTAGGCCAAGTATAACAGTTTGTATAACAAGCTTCACATGAAAGTTAAAACGCCTAATTCAGTGTAACTGCACATAGAGTATAATCCCAATCACAATACTACAGTAAATAAATCAGCAGGCTGTGCAGTAAATGGTAGAAGAAGATAAAAATGGTAGGTATGGTCACTTTCAACTTCAGAATATAGTACAATGTTGACCCAGTTAGCAAGGTCAGTTGTAACTAAAAATTAAGTAAGAAAATGTGAGAAAAAAGAAGAGCAGGCAAGTGCAGTGCATGGGCAAAACAGAAAGTAGTGCAGTGAATAGGCTGACTAGGAAGGACATCTGAATGAAGAACTGTGATCAGCTTAAAGTACTAGGGGTGGTAACTATGGGAATGGATGCATGAGTGGTTTAAAACACTGGGAGTTATAAGGAGATACTAGAAAGAGAGTTGGGTGGGGCATTAGCAGGCTCAGATCCATGAGTGAAGTAGCGTTTCTTTTAAAGATTTTTTTGAAGTTGTAAGTATTTGAAATAGTTCTCCTTGACAGAAGAAGTTTGTTCCAAGTTAAGGCGGCAGTGTAGCTATATAGATTTTGATCTTGATCAATTGTTCTTTTAGGCTTATAGATTTCCAAGAGGTATTGTTCTGAGCTGTGGAGAGAGCGATTAGAAGTATATAAAGATATGAGGGATGAGATGGCATGACAATAGGAAGGTTTGTTAAGAATGGAGTGAACGAGGAGCACTTGAGGTAATAGGAGCTGGTGTGTGAATTCAAGCCAGTTTAGGGATTTGAGAGAAAGACAGTGGTGTGAGTTTAAAGACTGGTTTGCAATGAACATAGCGACTTTGTTATATGTAACTTCTAGCTTAGAATTTAGAGATAATTGAAAGTTAGTTAAAATCAGTGTGACATAAAGTAGACAGGGAAGAAGGTAGGCAAGGGAGACTCTAGATTCTCTGGGGAAGAATTTGATTTTCCTATAGAGCAAGCCCAGTTTCTGTGCATCTTTTTTTTATGTGATTTTAGAAAATTAGGTCAAATTTAAGTTGATTGCCAATGATAGCACACAAGAGCTTGGTATATGGTTTAACGTTAATGACCGTGTTGTCAAGTGACATGACAGTAAATGATGATTTGTGATGTGAAGGAGTTTTTGGGAGGAATAAGAGAAGTTTATTTTTGGGGGGGGGAGGGTTGAGTATGAGTTGATTGTCAGTTAACCAACTTTTAACAGAGTTGAAAGAGCTTTGGGTTAAAGTGTGGAGGTGAGACAGATTATCTAAAATGGAGATAATAGTGGAACCACTCAATGCATGCTGTTAAAATATTATTCACTTGTAATCAAATGTGTTGTTTAAATATTATATACATGCAAACCTCTTCATTAATCTTTCAATGCATGCCTACAAAATAAACATTTTTTCTCAAACTTATTTTCTTTATTTACAGCTGCAGCAAAATAACATTTTACCTCTGTTCAAATCTGAAATTTAAAAATTATTCCTAATCATTGCAAGTGTAGAATCTTGTTTTATTTTAGTTTTATTGTCAAAGAAAACTTAACAATAAACTGATCTAAATAATGATAATGTCTTCTATTATTGCTTGAATAGTGCCTTTAGATCTTGTTCTTGGAAGATTTGAAATGTATAAATGCAGGTAGATGGTATGTGATCTGTGAATATAGGATGTGATGTCTGTCCAGTGGTATGTCTTCTGGAAATGAAGATGTGATATTATTTACTATTACATCTGTGCTCTGGTGTACATTGTTTATTAGGTTAACATAGTTAAAGAAGGCTTTCTGGTTATCCATTGCCCAAGTGGCTATTTTTACTTTGTATCTGGCTTTGGTTGATTTGATCAGTGTCAGAAGATCTAGTTAAATTTAGTGTGAGCATTTTTAGAATTCTGAGACTTTAATTATTTTTGTGTGCAATTAGTTTTTTCTTTTATTATAGACTCTGCATATAGTTGGACTCTACCACAGAGGTTTATTCAGAAAATTGGCATTTTATTTACTTTTCAGTGGGAAAGATGCATCTCTGCAGTTGTTTACATGTGCAGAAAATATGGTGGCAAAGGACTCCTATAAGAGGGTTCATCACAATGGAAAGGGATTTTTAATTTAGTCACATCATAACTCAGTTTTAGCAGATTAGCCTTTGAATAATCTCTGCATACTGAGGTACTGGAGAATGTTCTGGCTTCCACAGAAAGCACTCCAACAATGCACTGCTATAATGCCTTTCATACATTCTGACCACCCACTGAACATGATAGATTAAAAGGTGACTGTTTATAACTCTACCCTAAGAATAAGCAGACTTCCAGGCTATTCAAACAATATGACATGCTTGAGTTACTCCACGTCTAACTAACCATATGAAAAATCCATTACCATATTATTGCTAGCTGTAGGTCCCCACCATGAATCAGGAAACCCATGCATTATACCAGATGTTACTAGAATCACTCACCATCCAGCCCAATAACATACTTATAGGTGATTTTTACCTACCCTTCCATTAATTGGGATACACAATTACTAGCATGCAGGCCCAAAGTTGTCTTGACTTTGCTAATTCAAATGCCCTGGAGCAGCTAGTCTGCACTCCTGCTAAGAAAACAAATATCCAGGATCTGGTACTCACAAATATATGAGAGTGCTACACCCCCACCCTCCACTGTGATGTCCTTACTGGTAAGATTGGTTTACAAAGTGGCGTCCCTTGAAATAAAGGTAAAACCTAGTCTCTCCTCCTAACCACAAAAACTTTAACAACTTTTCTAAGTAAATTACCCCCATAAAGGGATAGCATACCTAGTTTCCAAGCTCACCCAAATCCAGAAAACACAGAAACCAATGTAGAGGTGTACACAAAAGACCTGTGCGACCATATAAACAACTGCATAGAAATGGCAGTATGAGACCAAAACAAATCCAGGTCAAATCATAAAAATAAGCAACCCTGGTGGACCACTGGTATTAATAGATTGCATAACAAAAGAAAGAAAATCATGTCAATCAGTAAGAAAAAATGTGTACAACAGAGCAAAAAGTTCCTCATTAGTCTAAACAACTGAATCAGGGAACTAGTCAAATCTCTGGAAGCAAACTTTGAGATAAAAATAGCCTCCAAAGCTATGGATAACCATAAGGCATTTTGAGTTATGTCTGCAGTCTTAAAGGCAACACCCAACAATGTGCAGAATTAGTTGTAGATGGCATCACCTATACTTAGCTGGAAGATATAGCAAATCTACTGGCTAACAAATTCAGTTCAAATTTCACCTCCCCATCATCCCCAGTTCTCCCCCAAGAAATATCTTCCACCACTCCACTGCTTATTATCACCAAAAAACAGGTTGCCAGTGTGCTCTCTAAAGCTGAAAACACGGCTTCAGTGGGTCTGACAATATACCAGGTTGCCTCTTAAACAGCTTAAATCAAGATTTATCAGGCTCATTAGGATCCATATTTAACCACAGCCTCTAGACTAGCTTTGTCCTGATAGTCTGGAGAACAGCAGCAATTATTCCTCTGCATAGAGGGGATCCATCTACTGACTCAGGAAATTACCAACTCATAAGTTTGACTGGTCTTATATGTAAGGCCATTGAAAGAATAATCATGGAGATAATAAATAATGACAAAGGAAATCTCCAAACACTGGATCCGACCCTATTTGGCTTTGTAAAGGTAAGCCATGCCCAATGAATCCAGTGGATTTATCTGGGACAGCTAATAAGGTCATGGATGAGGGTAAAACAGTACACATTGCCTACCTCAACCTGGCCAAGGCATTTGACACAAGTCGCCACTCAGGTATTATAAATAAACTCATAAAAATGGGCATAAATCCCTACATCATCAGATGTATAGCCAGTTGACTCATGGACAGGGCACACTTGGTTAAAGTGGGTGAATACAGACCCAGCAGGAGGCCATTTACTAGTGGTGTGCCACAGGGCTTAGTGCTGGGACCATTCCTGGTCAGAATATGTTTGTCTGAAGTCAAGGCTAATGGGGAAGGACTGTGGATGACAATGTTTGCTGATGTCTGCAAGCTGGAGGCAATCATTACATCCCCCAATGATGGAGATATCCTTCAGGAGGGTCTAGATCAGACAAGTAATTTGTGCCAGACCCATGGCCTAAAATAAATGAGAAAAAATGCATTATCATACCCTTTGGGAAGTCAAATACCCCTGCAAATTATAACATCAATAGCACACCCCAACAGTAGACTCAGAGGTGGGAGATCTAGGTACACAGATAGATAGTAGCTTAAACTTTGACCGTCATGTGCCCACAGTGGTGAGGATGTCCTTCAATTGTGACACAAATTATAAGTAATGGTATGACAACAAGATCCAAGGAAATTATAGTCCCGCTGTACTTGGCTCTCATTCGACCAATAATCAAGTACAATGCCCCATCTGTCATGTACTTGATTGATCCCTGGGCTTTGTTTTTAGTTCCTGTTACTGATTCATTGCCTTATTAGGAGGAGGGAAGTTTCTTTGCTTACCAGTGGGAGTGGGAAGCACTGAGCAGCCTTTCTGTCCGATTTGGTGAAGTTTCAGCCAGAAACTAGTAGTCCATTGGTTGTTTTGGGCCAATTCCTAGCTCCTTTCAGCCCCTGCTATAAAACACGCTAAACACGTTGCTTCCAGCTTGTACCAACTCAGCACAGATCCTCGTGGTGGCCTGCAGAGTGATCCAAGCAGCAGAGAGCTAAAAGAGTGACTTTCTACCAGATATAAGTATTTTTGTGGCTTTCCCACTGTTATTTAAGCTAGCAACTGCATTTCGCCTGTTTTATTGCTACTTTAAGTGATTTCTGCATTTTACACTGTTTATTGCACTTTAAGTTACTAATTGTTGCAAATTGTTTCTGTAGGCTACACACTAAAGTGCGCTTAGCCGATTTACAGCAATTACTGTCTGTTTTTTTCCTTGTCTCTGTAATAAAACAAAAAATCTCTTGTTTTCCGCCTTACTGAACTAGAGTAGTCCAGTTTCAGAGTTGCTGATCCCTGGGCTTTGTTTTTAGTTCCTGTTACTGATCCATTGCCTTATTAGGAAGGAGGGAAGTTTCTTTGCTTACCAGTGGGAGTGGGAAGCACTGAGCGGCCTTTTGTCTGATTTGGTGAAGTTTCAGCCAGAAACTAGTAGTCCATTGGTCGCTTTGGGCCAATTCCTAGCTCCCTTCAGCCCCTGTTATAAAACACGCTAAACGCCAGAAGCGATTTAGCGGAGTTACCACTGTTGCACACAAGAGCAGCGGCGGTTAAACAAGGTTAAACTATTTGGGCCATCTAAATTCCACTCTTCCAATTTTCCCTTAAAACTACCTTCCTCGAGCTGTACTGCTGATCTAACCAGCATATCCTATAACTGAAAAGTTCATCTCTACTTGATTCCCAAGTAGACTATTCTCTATCTGTAAAGCCTAGCACTTACTCCTACAGTACTTGCACCTTGATAAAGCACTCTTATTATAGATAGTACCCCACCAGCCTAAAACCCACTTCCCGGAGTCCTTTGAAAGTCTCTTTATCTACTACTTCTAGTATGTCAAGGGATCAGTTGCTAGTGTCCTCTCCAGCTCAACTGTTGAACCTGGGAATATTGAGGCAATGTTACAACTGCCTCATGTACACAGACAATCCTCTCCTTCTCCCACAAAACACAAATACATGCGAGAGATGCAACTATACGGCCAAACTGGAGGCTGAGCTCTCTCAACATAGGACTGGCAAGACCAGACAGGAGGAGAAGGTAACCACACACAATACATACCCAGTCACACATGGTACCATCACAACTTCAAATCATACACATACTCACACAAAGACATACTCGGAGGCTCTGATCAAAAATTTACCAAAACAGCAGAGGCCACCAAAGCAGACACCCAAACAACTACCACCTCACGACCCAACACATGCAACACATAGACCACACAGTCAGAGTGTCAAACAGTCACAACCCTTAAGGCCAAAACAAAATGCCAGACACACTTGTCATTGGTGATTCCATAGTCAGACACACTGACGTCCCGCTCACCAGACTGAGTAAAGAGAAGGTCACAGTAAGCTGCCTGTCAGGCGCTAGAATCCGCCACATAACGCAAGCACTCAGGTCTCTCAACAGCAGGTACAAGCACGACTCAGTCATTGTCCACGCTGGTGTCAACGACCTGAGACGCACCTCCTGACTACATGAAAAGGGACATTGAGGAGCTCTCTGATTATGTAGCCCAGGCAGGTATGACCCTGACCTTGAGCAGTATCCTACCTTCACCTAGAATGATGCCACAATACAGTGATAAGATGATCAGCTTTAATAATTGGCTTAAATTCTGGTGTCATTCAAAGGGGATCCAATGTCTGTCTGACTGGGATGACATGCTGGACAAGCCAAGCTGCTTGCCAAGGGACGGCTTGCACCTGTCACCCCTGGGCTTCCGGATATTGGCAAAGGCTCTTGCCACCCCCATAGTGCCTTTTTTAGGCAAGGCTCAAATTCTAAACCTACCACCCTAGAACACCAAAAAGGAAAAAAACTAAGGGTAATGCTGCTCAATGCCAGAAGTCTCAATCTCAAGATGCACGCACTCGAGGCCCTTCTCAATATGGAGAACATCGATGTCTGTGCTGTGACAGAAACCTGGTTCAAGGCTCCTGAGAGCACTCCAGCACTAACAGGTTTCACCTCATATCATGCGTTCCGGCCCCAAAATCTGGACAACACCAAGAAAGGAGGGGGGGTGTCCATATTCATAAAGGACACCCACACCTCAAGGTTGGTGGAAAACGCATGATGCATCGCAGACCATCCAGGTGCAATTAACCATAGGCAAGACTGCTCTGCAATTTGTAGCATGTTACAGGCCACCCTCTCAAACTCAGGAACCTCACATGGCCTTCCTGAAAACATTGGAGGGGATAAATGTATCTCCAAACACCATCATACTAGGTGACTTTAACTACCCTAATATAGACTGGGAACACTACTCAAGCCCGAACACTCTAACCCAAAGATTCCTGGAGTTCATAAACTCAAATGCCATGGAACAACTAGTCACCATCCCCACAAGAGGAGAAAACATACTTGATCTCATCATCACGAACATGGGATCAAAATGTTCAACACCGAAGTATACCCCTCACTGGTGAGATCAGATCATAAACTAATCTCGCTGGAGGTCCTCATCCCGCCCCACCTGAAACAAAAAAGACCACAGTGAAAAACTTCTCAAAAGCCGATTTCACACTTCTAAAAACTAGTGTGGTCTCCTTTAAGGCCCCTGAGCCAGTGGTAAACATTACTCAAACCGCTGAATCACTTACAAATGCCTTCTACCAGCACCTACAGGACTGCATGGATCAGGCAATCCCAAACAAAACTAAGACTCTCTGTACCAAAGGCAAGCGTCCAGTCTGGTGGACCCCAGCCATAAACAAGCTCTACAACAAAAGGAGGAAGCTACTACAAGATAGAGCAAAATCCTTGAAAGGTAAGACACCTTTGATCATTATAAGTAAAAACTAAGAGCTCTCATAAAATCATCCAAGGCAAATTTTGAGAGAAAATCGCCAAGGACTCTAAAGAGAATCATAAGGCCTTCTTTAGCTATGTTAGAAACCTAGGAGGAAACTCCCAGATATGCTCAGAATTAGTTCAAAATGATGTGAAAATTACTGAACCTACACACATTGCCAACATACTGGCTGACAGGTTCAGTGCAAACTTCTCCCTCCCCCCAAAAGGAGAGATATCTATTCCAGAGGATTGTAGCCCCCAAACATCTCCAACGCCCAGGTGAGAACTGCCCTCACTAAGGCAAAAACACAGCATCCATGGGACCGGATGGTGTCCCCGGCTGTGTGCTTCATGAACTCAATGAGGAATTAAACCCACAGTTAGGACAGCTGTTTAATCTTAGCCTCACCTCAGGATACGCACCCAAGGAGTGGCGACGGCGACTGTGGTCCCACTTCATAAGGGCGGTGCCTCCACAGACCCTGGAAATTACCGCCCCATTAGCTTGACAAGCCTTATCTGCAAAGCCATGGAGAGGATCATAATGGAACTCATAAATAAAGACATAGGGAACTTGCAGACTTTGGATCCAACTCAGTTTGGCTTTGTCAAAGGCAGATCCTGCCTCTTAAACTTGGTTGACTTTTTCGAGACAGTCACCAAGGCCATTGATGAGGGAAAGGCAGTCCATACAGCCTACCTCGACCTGGCAAAGGCCTTCGACACAATACCCCACTCAGGTATCATCGAAAAACTCATCAGCTTGAATGTAAACCCATACATCACAAGATGGGTTGCAAACTGGCTAAGTGACAGAACCCACAGGGTCAGAGTTGCTGGAGCCATGTCAGACTCAAAGCCTGTCACAAGTGGTGTCCCACAGGGCTCAGTCCTGGGTCCACTCTTGTTCGGCATCTACTTTTCTGAAGTACAAGCAAACACAGGAGGGTTATGGCTGACAAAGTTTGCAGATGACTGCAAACTGGGCCATAGTCGAAAACACATCTGACACAGATATCCTCCAGAAGGGCCTCACAGAAATGGATAACTGGTGCCAGAGCCATGGCCTGAAGTTAAACGCCAAAAATGCATAGTCATACCCTTTGGGAAAAACAAGGCTACCCCTAGCTACCATATAGGTGGCAATCCACTGAGCACAGAAAAAGTCATCAGAGATCTGGGGACCCAGGTTGACAGTAGCCTTCGCTTGACACTCATGTTGCTAAAGTAGTTAGGAAAACCTTCTATATCACCCACCTGATCATGAAGGGATTCACATCTAGATCAAGGGAGGTCATCGTCCCCTGTACTCATCACTTATTAGACCTATGATTGAGTACAATGCCCGCTCGAATGTATCTGACCAGACACCTGCTGCAGCTTGAAAGGCCCCAAAAGTTCCTCACCAAAAGGATAAAGGGTCTCAAAAATATGTCTTATGCTGCCCGACTGAAAGAACTCCAGCTCTATTCAGTCTCATACCGCTTGCTCAGAGGTGACCTGTGCCTGACATATAAGGCCATGTCAAACCCAGATTTGATGAATATGCTTCACCTCAAAAAATCTAGATCCCTCAGAACCACAAGGGCGGAGACTTAAACCTTGACACGGTTATAAATAGAACGTGCTGGAGGGACAGATTCATCACCCAGAGACTCCCTATGCTGTGGAACAAAATCCCGGTACATGTGAGGCAGAGCACCTCTCTGGTCTTGTTCAAGAGGAATCTTGACCAATGGATGGGAGATTGCAGATATACCCCAGGGATTACTTCAGCGTCACTGCTTGACAGAGGCACAGCAAAATGATAGGCATAGTTTTTATTCAAACTAAAGGGGTGGCGAAAGCCACATAACTATGGGCTAGGCTTATAAATGCCCTTGGGCAGATAGCCTAGTATGAACCTATGAACCTATGAACTTATAGGTGATTTTTACCTACCCTTCCATTAATTGGGATACACAATTACTAACATGCAGGCCCAAAGTTGTCTTGACTTTGCTAATTCAAATGCCCTGGAGCAGCTAGTCTGCACTCCTGCTAAGAAAACAAATATCCAGGATCTGGTACTCACAAATATATGAGAGTGCTACACCCCCACCCTCCACTGTGATGTCCTTACTGGTAAGATTGGTTTACAAAGTGGCGTCCCTTGAAATAAAGGTAAAACCTAGTCTCTCCTCCTAACCACAAAAACTTTAACAACTTTTCTAAGTAAATTACCCCCATAAAGGGATAGCATACCTAGTTTCCAAGCTCACCCAAATCCAGAAAACACAGAAACCAATGTAGAGGTGTACACAAAAGACCTGTGCGACCATATAAACAACTGCATAGAAATGGCAGTATGAGACCAAAACAAATCCAGGTCAAATCATAAAAATAAGCAACCCTGGTGGACCACTGGTATTAATAGATTGCATAACAAAAGAAAGAAAATCATGTCAATCAGTAAAAAAAAATGTGTACAACAGAGCAAAAAGTTCCTCATTAGTCTAAACAACTGAATCAGGGAACTAGTCAAATCTCTGGAAGCAAACTTTGAGATAAAAATAGCCTCCAAAGCTATGGATAACCATGAGGCATTTTGAGTTATGTCTGCAGTCTTAAAGGCAACACCCAACAATGTGCAGAATTAGTTGTAGATGGTCACCTATACTTAGCTGGAAGATATAGCAAATCTACTGGCTAACAAATTCAGTTCAAATTTCACCTCCCCATCATCCCCAGTTCTCCCCCAAGAAATATCTTCCACCACTCCACTGCCTATTATCACCAAAAAACAGGTTGCCAGTGTGCTCTCTAAAGCTGAAAACACAGCTTCAGTGGGGTCTGACAATATACCAGGTTGCCTCTTAAACAGCTTAAATCAAGATTTATCAGGCTCATTAGGATCCATATTTAACCACAGCCTCTAGACTAGCTTTGTCCTGATAGTCTGGAGAACAGCAACAATTATTCCTCTGCATAGAGGGGATCCATCTACTGACTCAGGAAATTACCAACTCATAAGTTTGACTGGTCTTATATGTAAGGCCATTGAAAGAATAATCATGGACATAATAAATAATGACAAAGGAAATCTCCAAACACTGGATCCGACCCTATTTGGCTTTGTAAAGGTAAGCCATGCCCAATGAATCCAGTGGATTTATCTGGGACAGCTAATAAGGTCATGGATGAGGGTAAAACAGTACACATTGCCTACCTCAACCTGGCCAAGGCATTTGACACAAGTCGCCACTCAGGTATTATAAATAAACTCATAAAAATGGGCATAAATCCCTACATCATCAGATGTATAGCCAGTTGACTCATGGACAGGGCACACTTGGTTAAAGTGGGTGAATACAGACCCAGCAGGAGGCCATTTACTAGTGGTGTGCCACAGGGCTTAGTGCTGGGACCATTCCTGGTCAGAATATGTTTGTCTGAAATCAAGGCTAATGGGGAAGGACTGTGGATGACAATGTTTGCTGATGTCTGCAAGCTGGAGGCAATCATTACATCCCCCAATGATGGAGATATCCTTCAGGAGGGTCTAGATCAGGCAAGTAATTTGTGCCAGACCCATGGCCTAAAATAAATGAGAAAAAATGCATTATCATACCCTTTGGGAAGTCAAATACCCCTGCAAATTATAACATCAATAGCACACCCCAACAGTTGACTCAGAGGTGAGAGATCTAGGTACACAGATAGATAGTAGCTTAAACTTTGACCGTCATGTGCCCACAGTGGTGAGGATGTCCTTCAATTGTGACACAAATTATAAGTAATGGTATGACAACAAGATCCAAGGAAATTATAGTCCCGCTGTACTTGGCTCTCATTCGACCAATAATCAAGTACAATGCCCCATCTGTCATGTACTTGATTAGGCACTTTCAGCGGCTGGATCAACCTCAGAGGATCCTCACAAAGAAAATATAGGGTATAAACAACATGTCCTATGCAGAAAGACTGAAAGTCCTATCCCTTTACCCTCTCTGTTACTGGCAATTAAAGGGTTACTTATGTCTGATCTACAAAGCATTCATAAATCCAGCTCTGATGGAGCTGCAACACATCTGAAAGTCAAACAGCATGAGAGTCACCTGATCTAGGAGCTAAACTCAGTCAGCAACTCAAACAAAACATGCATGAGAGAAAGATATGTGTCTCAGAGATTGCCCCTTCTTTGGAAAAGGCTTCCTACTCACATTATGTAGAGCCCTTCTCGGTCGTCTTCAAATGCAGTATGGATCAGTGGATGGGGAATCACAAATTCACACCTGGGATAGTGCTCATGTCCCGTATAGACAGGGGCAGACTGTAAGATACTCAAAGCATAAGCAACAATCCATGCCATCCTCTTGCCCCCTAGGAGCCATATATTGGGTAAAATCAGATTATATTGGCTAGGCATGGGGCTGTTAAACCATTACCGTTGTAATCTTATATAAACCTATGAACCTATTATGATATCTCTGACTGATTTGTTGTCTGATTTGACTAGAGAGGAAGTAACAATTGGTGGGAAGCACAGATGCCCTGTATTGGTAAGGACCAAAACCAAGATTTTATCACACCTTGCTGGGGTGTAAACTACCTGGCCTAGAGAGTTTGTACTTGTGATGTCCAGACATTTTTGAGCATATGTTTTTGAGGTTGTATAAATCTTACAGTTAATGGTGAGCTTATTGGAGTCTCCTAGGAGAATGGTGTTTGGCTTAATGCACAGGAACTTCATACTAGTTAGGTAGGAAGTATGGGTTGAGGGGGACATAGAGGGGTTCTATAGTTAATTATGGTATGATAGGGGTTTTGGTTAATAGCAAGTTGAAAGTGAAGGGGTTTCGGGTCATGTGACATTTGGTAGGCACTTGCCCTGATTGATTACTCTCATTGGTCTTGAGGCATTTCTCCATGGTGAAGCATTGATCAATGTTTTCCAGAGCAAGTTTTTTTTTTTTTTAGGCCCTTTGTATTGAGCAGCAATACCTTTATGTTACCTTGATTCTGTTTTGTTGTTTTGAATGCTTTAGAAGACCAGCATTGCCTAAAAAGGAACTATGGGGAGGACAAGGATTTAGCCAATACAGGGAGGGGTACAGATCTTTCCTGGTAAAGCCCTCTATGGAATTACAGTAGAAGCTGCAACAACTGTTGAAATCCATAATCTTTTGTTTGTATTGCGGCATCATGCTTGGTGATGGAATTACATTACTCAGGACCAGAGTCATACCTGCCTTGATCACATAATCCATGTCTTCCTTCATATAGTCCAGGAAGGCACATTTTAAATCATTTACACCCAAGTACAGTATGACTGCATTAAATGTGTTCTTGTGGTGATGGCACTTGAGCGCATGTATGATGTGGAGAGTTCTGGCACCTGTTAGGCAACTGTAGCCTTCTCCTTGCACAGCCTGGTGACTGGTGCATCAGTGTGTCTTACCATGGAGTCACCTATGGCTAAGATACTGGACTGTGTGGATGTTTTGCTTGCCTTTTGATCTGAAACATGTAAGTCATAGATGCTATACTTCATGGTGGGTGCTTCTGTTGTCGTCTGCTTGTGAGGCTCTTGAAGGTACGTGTTTCTTATCTTAGGTTCATTTAGGGGACCTTTGTGGTTTAGGTAGGTTACTTTTCAGTGCCTTAGCATTTGTATCAGGCTGTAACTCACTTCCAGTCCATCCTGGAGTTCTGCAAGACTTGGTTCTTGGACCAATGTTATTAAATACTGTATTTGCCTCCATTTCTACATCTAAGACCTGCTGGATAAATAAGTATGCAAATGACTGTAAGTCTGTGTTTATGTTATTGAACATTTACATTTTTATATGAAACAGACTGGTGATTGGGCATACACTATAGGTACACATTTTAATTATGACAAATGTAAAGTAATTAATTTTGGAAAGGTTATAGTTCATTTGATAGTGTACTTAATAGAATATCCAGTAAAGGAGGTAATCCAGTTTAAAGACTTGGGAATAACCATAATTGCTTATCTTTCCTTTGACAAGTATGGTCAATTGACAAGTAATAAAACTACATTTCAAATGGGATATTTGTTTAAACAGCGCAAGAAATGAAATAATATTATTTTAAAACAATATTAAGTATATGTTTGGCCAATCTTAGAATACAGTAATTTTTTTTGGATATACAGTGCAGGTTGGTTGAGTCATCTTGAGAGAGTATAAAGAGAATTCTCCAAGAGGATTTTCCTTCACTAAGATTATAGCTACAATAATGGATGCAAATAACTCAATTTATTCAATATTTATTATCATTACATTTGTGGGAAATCAATGTTTCCCTAAAAAGTATTTCTTTACTTTAGTTTACAAGCTATCTTGAAAATAAAAGTTTAAAACTATATTTTAACATGGAGACGTCAGGCTATGAAGTTTGATTTGGGTACTATGAGGATACAATTAAGTCACTCTTAATACTTTAAAGATCGGTGATACTATGTAATAAAGTACCACTTCAAATTAAAGATAGTTAAGACCAGTATTAATTAATTAATAATTAATTAATTAATTAATTAATTAATTTGTATACTTTGCTTTCCAAAGTTCATCTGGGCTATGTAAAAACCCTTTTCAGTGGAGGCCCAGGGAGGTAAGCTCCAGTCTACAAGGAATAATTTAGATATGCATTAAAATAGTGGTATCAAATGAAATATAGAATAAGCAATAAGAATACATGTATAGAAAAAGGACAGTTGTTTGCATTCAGCAGAACAAATCAATTAGAGAGTTCATAGGGAACACTTCCACTAGCTTTAGTCTTAATCTTTTCAATTTTCCATGATTTTTATAGCCTTATAGATATCGGGTTCACATAGTATGGAGGAGTTTAACAGGAAAACGATGATGAGCTTTATATGGTGAAATTAGTAAGCACATGCAAAAGAGTAACAGAATCTAACGAGGATGTTTTCTGGAGATTAGTAGAATTTAATGAGGTAGCTTGCCAGGGTGGAGCGGAGAGGATGGAAGGATGGGGTTTTGGTGGTTTGCTGGAAGTAGACAGGCTTGATTACATGGTGTGAAAGTTTGGGTAATATTGCAGTTACAGTGAGATGTGCCAAGGGATATGTTTTTTTCTCTATTTTTGAAGTCTGATTACACCCTGTTTATCTAATGTCAATAGGCAGTGAGTTCCAGAGCGTGGCTAAATGAATGAAATAAAGTAAGCTACTATGAGGAATTTAATACTGTGGTGACCGAGACATTATATGTGGTCTGAAATCTTAGGGATTGTGGTGTGTTGCACAATTACAGTAATGTTTGAGTTGATAGACATTTTTAGGGTTAGTAGAGAAAGCTATGAACAATTTTTAGTTGAGAAAGATTGAGTTGACAAGGAATGTCCAGCCAAACACCTTTTGGAGGGCAATGCAGCTATGCATTTGGCTGGGGAAATGTGCTGCAAACTTGACTATTTTATTATAGTATTGCTGTAGTTTAAACACCTGTTTGAATTTAGATGATTAAGTAGAGGAGATGCATTAAATAGTTTAGGCAGGAGATAAGTCATAGCTGTAGGTTTGCAAGCTTGATCTCAGTGGTAGTAGCTGACTTTATACAGGGTGCCTAGTTATGATATTTTTTCATGAAGTGCTGAATGTAAGTCTCATGTATTAATTTGTCACCAGTTATAATACCCAGTAGTTTTGTGGTAGAAAGAGCATCTATGTGAGTGTTTTGGAGACTGGTGGTTTTGACAAGTTGATTTATTTTGGTAGAAACAACATTAGTTGGTTTTTTTAAGTGTCTATCAACAGTTGTGATTTGTTGAGACAATATTCTATATTTGTGAACGATTGTTGTGTAAATGATTGTAATTCTGTTATGGCTGTGGCTGAGCAGATGAGTGTTGGGTTTTCTGCATACTGGGCAAGTGTAGAGGGGTGGAATGCTGAGTGCATGTGATTTATGAATATGTTAGAGAGCAAAGGGCCAAGGGTCAAGCTCTGAGGGACTCCAAGTATAACTGGTTGGAAAGGTGAGAATGCAGATTGGTATTTAACACATTAGGTTCTATTGCAGGGAAAGGTGTTGAACCAGATAATTGTTTACTGAGAGTGCCCTAAGGTGGGTAGGGTGTGAAGAAGGCTATGGTGGGAGAATGCTTTATTAGACAACTGAATTTGTGGCTGGGGACAAAGTGTTCAATCTGGAAATCTTGGAGTAAGCAATACTTAAGGGCCATACAGCCTTGACACTGGTACATAGCTTATGAACTTATGCAGAACAATGTGTATTTAGTGTGGTGCTCTGTGTTACTAACAACCTGCTATTTATTTGTTGTAGCTCTGTGTTAGAGCTTTGCCTCCAGTAACACTATATAATCAATCTCTCATACACTGTCAGCTTATTTAAATAGCAGGCTGTTATCATTAAACCTGAAACATTTGCTACATTGTCTTAGGTGTACTGGCCCACTCCCGACTAATTCACTCACACCTCTCCAAGGAAATGAATGGCCTAGATTAGACCCACCAGTCACTGAACAAATGGACTGCAGGACATTCACCTTGACTGGATGTACCTGGCTCTTATGCCAACAGGCAGGAATGAATTATTCATTAGAGTAGAGAAACTGGAACCACTGAGTATGAGCTGTTAAATGTGAAAAACATATTACTATTTAAACATAATGGAGAGATTTGGATAGGGTAGAAAACAAAGGAATAAAAGGAAAAAGGATAACCAATCAGGTAATTCAATTGACTGTAACAAAATTTCATTCTATCAAATATATTCAAGTACCTTGTATTATACAATATTAACAGAGCACTGACTGTTTACAAAAGATGGCTGCAAACTCATGGTAACAGCGCAGTTAATCATGTCATTTCACTATGTATCACAAACTAGAACTAGTGTCATCACACATGCTGTGCTTTGGGGTCACAGTACTTGGAACAGGGAGAAGAAGAGCTTTACATTGTTTTAAATGTACATCTTTGTTCTGAGTTTGTGTGACCAGAATGTTTCTATGTATAGACTTGGGGGGAGGGGGGTTAGTGGGCAGAGGTTCCATCCACACTTGAGGGTAAGTTCACCCCCCTTGCAAAAACATTTATTTTATTTCTGCTTGGTGATGCTTTTAGTATCACTACTACAAAATGTGATTTTTTTGTGAGGTTAGATGTCTTGGTTGTGATTAATCATGCCAATTCACTGAGATGCACATAACCACAGTAATTATCCAATTTTTATTCCAACATTCCCAGTTTTTGTGCATTGAAAATAATGGAAAAATAGATAACAATATAGTGCAACCCAAGCCATACAGGAATGGAGATCGAACTGTGAACCAGATAACTTGAGGATGTTTTATGTTTCAGGAGCTTGAATAGCCATAAAGGAGGAAGCGGTACCAGGCAAACAATGGTTCACTTATCCCAAGTAGGTGGATATAACTCAAACTGCTGCTGTGTTAGCATTTACTGGACACTCATCCTAAGCAGACAGACATATTTCAGACTGCTGTAGTGTTAGCATTTACTGGTCACTCATCCCAAGCAGGTGGATATACTTCTGACTGCTGCAGTGTTAGCATTTACTGGTTACTCATCCTAAGCAGGTGAATACACTTCAGACTGCTGCAATGTTAGCATTTACTGGTCGCTCATCATAAGTAGGTGAATACACTTCAGACTGCTGCAGTGTTAGCATTTACTGGTCACTTATCCTAAGCAGGAGAATACAGCAATGTTAACATTTACTGGTCACTCATCCTAAGCAGGTGAATAAACTTCAGACTGCTGCAATGTTAACATTTACTGGTCACTCATCGTAAGCAGGTGGATATACTTCAAACTGCTGCAAAGTTAACATTTACTGGTCACTCATCGTAAGCAGGTGGATATACTTCAGACTGCTGCAATGTTAGCACTGACTGGAAAGAGGTGTGTGGCTGCCAGAGTATGAGTTGTTGATTTAAGATTTTCTCTATCAAACTGTTTTCACATAGGTGCCTTCGTAAGGCATGTGAGATAATGTGCATTTCCATAGAGAAGACCACAACTGGCCCTAACATAAATGAGTGCACAGGTCAGCAGCTGTGATAGGACGTAAGACCATACAACAAGAAAAATCCCAGATGACTGCTGGGATTACATCTTGTTTCACTACACCAGATAACATATATTTATCAATCAGTTGTGGCAAGACTAATGGTTGGTAAATGGAGGATGAGTTAGAGGATCAAAACAATATAGATATAAAATGAAAACCACTAGGAGCCATAATTTGCCATATTTTAATGATATTAGACATCAAAACGCTGAAAGGTAATTAAATTATCCTAAAATGTGCTATTAATGAGCAATCTTTAACTTAATGTATTTATTGTATCTGTACAAAAGGAGATGAGAAAAAGAACATTGTTCATTGCATTGCTCAAACTATCCTTAAAAAGACTAGGAGTACAGAATATAAAGTGTGCAATAACTGTGCAAGATACCACTGCCCTCCATATTAGTTTCCACAAGAGTAAAAATTAGAAACCACTTCCATTTCCAAGCGCAGAACAACCATCCATATTTTCTTAAAAAACACTTATTGGCTTTAAAAAGGGATATGAAATTCTGTATAAGACATATAATACTCTGTGTAGGCAACATTATGATTTCCAGTGAGACAGAAGGAAAGATGCCTCGGAATGGAACACAACTGAAACTGCAGAATTAAAACTAGAAGGAAATATAACTTCAACTTCACTATGTTAGTACTATAGGAATTATAAAATTCAACATAAACTAAAGAAGATGGATCCAGCGAGACAGAAGCTTAAGCATATTTTAAAATTATTTTTTATTTTTATTTTATTTATGCTTTGTTGACTGTGTTAGTCTTACAAAGCCAATGACCTCTTATCAGGTGAGACCTGAAGTGCTATTCTTGCTAACTAGAGGACATTTATTCTTCCATAGGTGGCTGTAGAGAATGCTGCTGTAACTATAAAACATTTTGCTGTAAAAACATTTCTTCTAAGATTATTGTGACAACTTTATTGGCTGGAAGTTTACCTGGTAATGTTCTTCTGAATATGAAAGGGCAAGATAAACATTTACCAAGTTTTGCACTCAGCTTGGCTAAAATGATGGAAGAAAAATGTCATGCTAACCTGCTGATGGCTTTCTTACTTCAGATTTTTCTGCATTGTCTGATCAACTTCCTAATGTAATTTTTACAGCTAAAACTGCTGCGATAGTATAGCCTCTGGCTGCTGCAACTTTTCCTCCTCTTTCTAAAACCTTATGCTCACTCGGCTGGAATTGT